>NC_081549.1:19171583-19188197 GCF_901000735.1 Corylus avellana
TGGTTAAAATCGGTTCGATTAATCGGTTAACCGTGGGCTTTTTCAATTGGGCCAAAAATTGATTGTTTTGGGGTCCAAAATAGTTTTTTTAAGGTTAAAATAACTTACTGAACCAAACAAATTTTAAATTGACCCATTAATTAACACAATAAGAGTCCACCATACATATGTTCTACACTTGTACTAATAAAATGGTGCTAGAATATTTATTATTACTTAATTATTAGTTAATTCGGTTACTTATCGGTTAATTAGATTAACCGATAAAAAAAATATTTATACCGATTAACCTAACCGAACCGATGTCGGTATAAAAATCGTTAATCGATTACCGACCGACTTCTGGCGTAGGTGATTAATGTCAGATCGGTTTCAGTCGGTAGGCGGTAAACGGTAAACAGTTAATCTGTCCACCCTCAAATGTCGCTATGCAAACGTCACTACATTATTAGTAATGTTTTTAGCCCAAAAAATGCCACCTTCCACGTGTCACTATTTTAGCTTTAAAAAAAAAAAAAAAAATGATGTAATTATGGGTATTTGACTCTTTTTGGTTTCTTATCATGAATGGTTAGGATTGACATGAATTATAATATGTCACTACAAAAGAAAAAAGAAAAGGCATTTAATGCCGCTTAATGCTATAGAAATGCCATTAAACAGGTAATGACATTTGAATAATGCTGTTTGAGTAAACAATATTAACCTTCCGCATAGAAATTTATTTCCTGACGTTTAAGACACAAACAACATTAACTTATGTCGTTTCAACAGTAAATGACATTGGTGTATTTTATATTTTAAACGTTATTAAATTATCTTATATTTTTTTAAAAATAATTTTTTATTTTTTTATCAACATTTAATCACGTCCACGCACTAGCGCCCAGAGACGTCCACCCTCTGGCGTGTGAAGACCATGCAAAAATAAGGATTGCTGAGCGAACTCGGCGGAGTTTGCTTGGCCAGCGTCCTCTGTTTGACACCGGCCCAACAAACGTCTGTAAGGGTGAGACCAGCACTGGTGTTGTTTTCCTAGTGTTGTTGGAGGAACCTTGATTCCTCATATTATCCTGGTGTTGTTTCACCACCATGCAAAATTTTACGTAGTGTCATTTCTTATGACAATCATAACATTCTATATCTTTTTCATCTGACTGAGATTCTTCACCCTATGCCGATCGTGATGTAGACCGGGACTGCTTACCTTTGTCATTCTTCCCTTTAAACTTATCTTTTCTGCACTTTGGCTCAAATCATGCCACAAGCCCATCAGCTTGATCATCGACAGGTTTCCTCAGCCTCTCATGTGACAAGAGAGATCTAACCACCTTTTCAAACACCAGATTCTCTTTCTCATTCAACAATGTCGTAACCAGGTGATAATAAGAAGGGGGAAGCAATGCCAACATAAGTATCGCATTATCTTCTTCTCCAATATTCACTCCAAAATTCAACAACTATTTATTGAATATGTTGAACTTGTTGAGGTGCTCCAAATTGACTCTGCTTTTTTCTTTACCAATCACATTGTGAATGAATTCATTTGACAAATTAAGACGGATCGTTCTGGCAACCTTCGCTTCCATCTCTTTCCAAACTGAACGATCGTCATATTGTATCAAGTTCCCAATTCAAGTAAGAACTTTAAAAGGCTTAGATGTAAGGGATGTAAATAAGAGTGAAAGCATCTCATCTTTGGAATACAAGGCTAGCTAATATGATGATATATATATTAAGTTAACCATTTTTTCATACACTATTACATAGTGCAAGGCATTAATTACTAAAGCAAGGAAAACATGTCGCAAAACAAAGCATCACATGTATATTTGGATGGTTTATGGGATCTTTATGACTTCAGCGAGGCAACTGTCTCTAAACATTATTCCCATTATGTAATGTAGCGGAGATTTTGGATTATGTCGCTTGAGCCTGCGTGCATAATAGTAAACCATTTTAAGAATAGAAAGTATTATATATTCATAAACATAAACCAACAAGAAAAGAGGAAGAAAAAGATACTTCATGGGTAGATTATGTTAACTAAAATTGAAGTAAAATTCCTTAATCAACTGATTTTCTATGGAGTTTTAATAGAGCATATATATATATATATATAAAATAAGAACTTACGAAAATATGATGCTGTAAAAATTAGCTTGAATGAGCTTTCATTGAATGAAACATTCTGTAGTAAATGGATGCAACTCTTACATACATATTCTTGAGATTTTACTGATAATCAGAGAGGGAAAAGAGAAAAGAGTGTTTTCAAGTTCGGAAGAACCGAATTGGTTTTTCATGAACTGATGGTGCTTTAAATAGAAAGATAATTGTTGAATACTGTAGATGAACAGTGGTTTGTTGGGATGAACAACAATGAATTTTGCTATGAACATAGCCTGCCGACATGAACAATGTTGAACAGTAATGGCCGACAAACTATAGTGACCGCCAAAACAGTGATGAACAGTGTTGTATTTGGGACCAGTATGAACAGTGCTCGCTGTATTTGGGCTTTTCTGACTCGCTGTATTTGGGCTTTTTAGACTTCAATCTTCACCAAGATCATAAGGGTCTTGGGCTTCTTGGTAAATAGGCTGCACTTAGGCTGTTGAAGAGGAGAACAAAGCTGGGCTTTGTTCTCCTTGGTCCTCAATCTTCTGCAAAGGTCTTTAAGGTCTTCATTACATTGGACTTGAACCATGGCTGCTGTAATTTTTGTCTGTAAATGTGATCTATTTGCCAGGAATTGGCTTTGAGTTGTGAAGGATGGAAATTCTCTCTGTATTGAGGAAAGTATTTTTTGAATGTTGAATTTGTCCCACCAACGGACATATATGTTTCTTTTGCAAATTCCTTGGTCAATGGCATAGTCCCATTTGAAGAGCCAGGGGATTTTATATTTCTTTGCCATATGGAGCAAGGAAGGAAATTGACTTTTTGCTTCATTAACTCTGTAGGCCATAGAGAACTGCTTTAATGCATCTACAAGCTCTGGGGGTAAAATCTCAGGAGTAATTCCGTGACTTTGCAACCATCTATTGAACCATATAGGGAGCTGACTGTTGAAGTTGTTATCAAAACATAGATACTAGGAGTGACTGTTATTATTATTTTAATAAAGAAGTACTTTTGACCATGCTTCAATGCAATCATAGTAGCTGTATTGAACTTGGTGGCCCTGTAGGACTTTGAGATTAGATGGGTAACCCCATTCTTTTGTTGAAATAATCTTTGTGATATACATTTTATCAAAGAATATTTTTTTCTGTTCCGAATCAAATTTGTCTGGGACAAAGTCTTTGGTAATTGATGTTGTTTGGAGTAAAATGTCTCTGTAAAAATTGATGGATTTAGATGGGTGAAATTGAATGAAATTCCATTTAGGAGGGAAATAATTCTTTACAAGATCCAAAGGATTCCTGAGGTGACGCTGGTCATGATCTACAAAAAACAGGTTTTCTGTATAGGTTTTTTGGACAAACCTAGATCTATTGGTATGGGTAATTGGCTGGTTGATATATAATTTTTGCTGCTGTATGAGTTTTGAAGAGTTCTGTTAGGTAGGAGTAATGGTTGCTATAGGACATTCTACCAACTAGTAAGAGTCCGGGTGACTTGGAGATGCTAAAGTTGATGAGAAAGTAGGTCTTGGAGAACCAAGAACCTGGAACTTGTTCAACATGTTAATCGGTGAACATATGTCGTAAGGGTTTACATTTCCTGGGCTCAAGACTAGAAGATGACTTAGTTGGGATTTGATGGAAGGTGTTTTATTTTTGTTTTTACTTGATTGTGGCTTTTCAGCCATTTTTTCCCTGCAAAAAATCATGAGTGAGGAAATCAGGTATAGAATTTTGGGCTTGGTGGGAAAAATACTTAACTGAAGCAAATCCTAATGAAATAAAATATATAGTTCAGAAAGATGAAGAAGGAATCCCAATTTATGCTGAAGCGCATAACAGAGGAATCCCTGATGGAATTAATGTTTTAATTTACACCATAATGAAACATTTTATAAGAATCCCTAGTAATGTTACATCTAGAATTCATGACCAACTAAGTAATCTTAGGTGTCCAACCTTAAGTGATTTTAGATGGTATAATGATGTTTTTATGTCAAGAGTAATGTTAAGAGATGATTGTAAAAATGCTTTCTGGAAAGAGAAATTTATCAATGGTCTACCCAATTTATTTGCCCATAAAATTCGTGAAGAATTAAGTAATAAAACTGGAATTATAAAATACGATAATCTCACCTACGGAGACATCTTAAGTACAATAAGTAAAATAGGATTAAAAATGTGTATAGATATGAAGATAAATAAAAACTTGAACAAAGAAAAACGAGAAGCAAAATATGAGATGGGAAATTTTGTGAACAATATGGTTTACCTCCTATACCACCCTCTAGAAGAAAACATAAGGATAAATACGTAAAAGCTAGAAACCTTACAAAAAGAGTTATAGAAAAAACAAAAACTTTGGACCAAATGAATATTACAAGAAAAATAAAACAGCAAGAAAATATTACAAAAAACCTAAAAACGAAAAATATGACAAAAAGAAAGTAAAATGCTGCAAATGTGGAAAGACAGGTCATTACAAAAATGAGTGCAAAGTAAAAGATAAAATCAACCAATTAAAAATTTCCAACACAATGAAAGAAAACTTGTATAAAATCCTAGAACTCAGAAATTCAGATTTCGATGAGAATGAGGACGAAATTTTTAACACCTCAACAGATTATGAGTTAAGTAAAAATTCTAGTAATTCAGAAATAGAACTAGGTTGTAAAGATTCATGTTGTAAAACAAAACTTAAGATAAATGTGTAACATCCCTGCTCCAAGTGGTATGATATTGTCCGCTTTGGGCCAAGCCCGCACGGTTTTAATATTGGGTTTACCCCCAAAAGGCCTCATACCATTTAGAAAGTAAATTTCATATAAACACATCATCTTTTCCATACCCAAGCAATGTGGGACGTCACAATTACCCCCTTTAGGACCCAGCGTCCTCATTGGCGACCCTCACGGGGCTTGTGCACGCTCTCCCCATCTCAGGCTGGGCTATGGCTCTGATACCATATATAACATCCCTGCTCCAAGTGGTATGATATTGTCCGTTTTTGGCCAAGCCTGCACGGTTTTATTATTAGGTTTACCCCCAAAAGGCCTCATACCATTTAGAGAGAGTAAATTTCATATAAACACATCATCTTTTCCATACCCAGGCAATGTAGGACGTCACAAAATGTATTAACTAAACATGAGGAAATGCTAATCGATTTAATTGAAGGAATAGAAGACCCAGAAACTAAAGCCAAATACCTTAAAAAATTCAGGAGTAATTTAATAAAAAAATGAAGGCAAAAATGGACCAACAAAAATTACAGAACCACAAATTAGTATTGATAAAATCCTCAACAGATTTAAATAAAAACAAAGAGAAGTAACCATCCAAGACTTACAAAATGAAGTAAATCAAATCAAAATAGAAATAAAAGATTTAAAAGCCAAAAACAAAGAGTTAGAACAAGAAGTAATGATTTTAAAGATTAATAAAAAAATTTATGAACAAAGTCAATCTGAAAGTGAACAAGACTCAGAAGACGAGAAATCTACAAAATCTTCAACTAAAAGTTTAATCTTCAAAGAAACTACATATGAAAAATACTTAAACATAATTGATAGAATCCTTTTTAAAAAATGGAACTCTAGAGTAACAATCATTACTAACAATGAGTTCAAGTTTGAAGTTATAGCTTTGGTAGATTCAGGTGTAGATTTAAACTGTATCCAATAAGGAATGATACCTACTAAATATTATTCAAAAACTACAGAACATTTATCATCAACCAATAGCAGTAAAATGCAGATAGATTACAAGTTGCCTAAAGCACGTGTCTGTCAAGATAATGTTTGTTTCAAAACTTCATTTGTCTTAATAAAAAACATGTCTGATTCAAGGGTCATACTAGGAAATCCCTTTCTCTATCTTTTGTATCCTTTTACAATAGATCACAAAGGAATTGCCACAGAAGTTTTAGGAGAGAAAGTGAAATTTAAATTCTTTAAGAAACCCAATGCTAAAGACCTTGCTATGTTAAAAGATGTTTCAATTTTTACAACAATTAACATTTTACAGAATAAGAGTAAGCATTTGAATTCCCTAAAAGAAGAAATTAAAAACAAAAAAATTAAAGAACAGCTACCAAGTGATATCCTCTTACAGAAAATTGAAAGATTTAAAGAGAAAATACAAAAGGAAGTTTGTTCTGATCTCCCCAATGCCTTTTGGCATAGGAAAAAACATATTGTAAAGCTTCCTTATGTAAAAGACTTCAGTGAAAGAAATATTCCTAGTAAAGCTAGACCCACCCAAATGAATCAAGACTTAATGGAACTTTGTAAAACCGAAATTAAAGAATTGCTTAACAAAGGAATAATTAAAAAAAGCAAGTCCTCCTGGTCTTGTTCAGCCTTTTACATATAGAAAAATGCAGAATTAGAAAGAGGAGCTCCAAGATTAGTAATAAATTACAAACTCCTTAATAAAGTTTTACAGTGGATAAGATATCATATTCCAAATAAAAAAGACCTGATAAACAGAATAGGTCAAGCCAATGCTTTTTCAAAATTTTATATGAAGAGTGGATTTTGGCAGATCTAAATCCATGAACAAGATAGATACAAAAAGCATTTGTTACACCATTTGGCCATTATGAATGGAATGTCATGCCCTTCGGGTTAAAAAATGCCCCAAGTGAATTTCAAAACATCATGAATGAAATCTTTGACCTTATAGCACATTTCTCAATTGTTTATATTGATGATGTCCTCATCTTTTCAAAGTCCATTGATGAACACTAGAAACATCTTCATTCATTCCTTAGTATCATCAAAGTTAGTGGTTTAGTTGTTTCAGCTACAAAAATCAACTTGTTTCAAACAAAAATCAGATTTCTAAGATTCAACATCAATCAAGGAATGGTTAAACCCATTGATCGGGCCATTCAATTTGCAGACAAATTTCCTGATGTCATCCTTGATAAAAACCAGCTTCAAAGGTTCTTAGGGTCTTTAAATTATGTTGCTAATTTTTATCAAAATCTTAGAAAACATTGTAAACCATTGTATGATCGTCTTAAAAGTAACCCTCCATCTTGGATTGATCTTCATACTTCAATTGTTCAAAAAGTCAAGAAATATGTCAAGACTTTGCCTTGTCTTGGCATTCCTGAAGTAAAAGTTTTCAAAATTGTAGAAACAGACGCCTCCAACATTGGATATAGGGTTATTCTCAAGCAGAAAATCTCTCCAAATTCTCTTAAACAAATTGTTTGTTTCCATTCAGGAATTTGGAATTCAGCACAAAGTAATTATAGTACTATTAAAAAAGAGATTTTATCTATAGTACTATGCATTTCAAAGTTTCAAAGTGATTTGTTAAACCAAAAATTCTTAATTCAAGTTGATTGCAAAAGTGCAAAACATGTTTTAGAAAAAGATGTTCAGAATATACCAAGTAAACAGATTTTCGCCGGATGGCAATCAATTTTAAATATCTTTGATTTTGAAATTGAATACAACAAAGGAGATCAAAATTCTATACCTGATTTCCTCACTCGTGAATTTTTGCAAGGAAAAGATGGCTGAAAAGCCACAATCAAGTAAAAACAAAAATAAAACACTCATTTCTCTTTTCCCTCTCTGCTTATCAGTAAAATCCCAGAATATGTATATCAAAGTTTCATCCATGTATTACAAACTGTTTCATTCAATGAAAGCTTCTTCAAGCTAATTTTTACAGCATCATATTTTCGTAAGTTCTTATTTTCATTATGTATATTCTTGAATTTATAATTCCAATTGAAGTATCTTCAACATTTCATATTCATATTTGTGTTTATAGTGTATCCTTCTAGATATTCTGTTCATATTCAGCCTAGAATCTTACAAGCAGTCTCTGTTTAAATTCATCACTATGTCTTTAATTTTTCTGCTTATGTCAACTCATTCTACGAGTCTCCTTTTAGTATTGGAGCCCCCTTTTGGGATCAGATCCATGTTTGTTTGATCTGTTCATCTTGATATCCATTCATATATTTGTTAATTTCAGAAAACAGAATTGTAAAACGAGTATATTTTCAGATGTTATCTTTAGCAAAATCTTTGAGTTCTATGGGATGTACGCTTTGTGCCGTCAATGTGCCGTCAGCGCAGTCAAGCCGAGTAGGCTTGTAAGTCAGGAGGACACACAGTAGGACACACAAATAGCTATTCTAGAACACTTAAAGACTCGTTAAAGAGAAGCATTTGGAAGTAGAGAGTCTACAATTTTGTTGTCATGTCCTTAACAAATATTTTGAATAATGTCTAGATTGTTTAGATCTACTTCTTCTATGAGCTCTAGATCTAGTTTACCTTCTTCACCTGATATAGTTAATGAAGAAGAATATAACATTCCTGAAGCGAATATAAATTCACATGATTGAAACATACCCAAGGTCCCAACCAAAGAAATTTATAAATCAAGTTTTTCACCATTGTCTTTTAGTAATGATTACAGCGTAAAAACAGTTGAACAAGTCTATGCTTTAAATAAACATCATGATACATGCAATTACTTTCTAAAGAAGTAATTAAAAAACTTAGAGAAAAGAAAATGAATTTCCTTCACGTAGGACTAATCCAAGTTGCTGTCAAACCCCTAGTCCATCTAGGAATTAATGCCTCTGTACTTTTGTGTTTAAGAGATGCAAGACATAAAGATTACAGCACTAGCATGTTAGGAGTCGTTGAATCTAATCTTCATAAAGAACCAATTCATTTTGACTATTTCTCTGACTTCACCTTAAGTTTAAGTGATGTACAGATCTTAAATGCTTTAACTTTGAACATTAAAACAGCAGGTTATGATATGTTAGAAGGAGGCCAACCTTTAACATTAATTTACAGATTTTATTATAAGTCAATGAAAACAAATCTTAAGGTTCATGCTCTTGTTAAAAGTCCCAAAGATAAAACTCTACTAATACAGACACATTCTTGTGACGCAAATATTAGAGTACCAAAATCAGTAGTTTGGTCTGAAGTAGAACTCCCATCAGAATAGCTATTAGAAAATTAAAACATTTCAACAAAAACAGAAAATAGAGCCACCACAAAAAAAAAAAAAGGTTTTATTGACATGGTTATTTGGGGCATTTTTGGCCAAAAAAAGTCCTTATTGATTTCGCAATGCTTGATTAGGGGCACTTGGGACACGTCGATTTTTATGGCGACTAGAATTTAAGTTTGAGACTTTTTTTACTAAAAAACGCCTCGAAAAGGGGACGTTTGGAACAAAGCGCCCCCTTTTTTAAAAGTTAGAATGAGGGCGCTTCCTAGGCAAGCGCCCTTTTTTTAGAATGAGGGCGATTAGGTGGGGAAGCACCTCCTTTCATAAAAGGGGGCGTTTGCGTGTAAAGTGCCCCTATTTCTATATGGGAGCGCTTCTACACCACGATGCACCTCCAATAATTAATATATGGAGAAAATGTTTTCCCCATGCAATCCATATATATTTTTTATTTTCTCCTGATATACAATACGCAATACAATATTGTATTGCGTATTTTCTCCATAAATATTGGATTAATCCATAAATATTTTCTCCATTCATCAATCTCATACAATCTTATACATATCTCACAATACATATCTAATCCATATATACAATCTCATATCTCATATGACATCTAAATCCAAAATGATGATATCATAAACACAAAGTGTACCACATCTTAAAGAGTTAACAAAAATTGTACCACACATATGAAATAAAATATCCAAAACAATATCATAAACATAAAGTGTACCTCCTCTTAAAAGAGTTTACAAAAAATTGTGTATTGCATATGAAATAAAATATATCAACGGGTTCGCTTAGCATTTGGCGTCAAATGTTTACCCAACCTAACAGGTCAAGTATACGTATGTCACTTAACGATTACCTGCAAATGATAAAACCAAAAAAAAATATTAAACTACAAACCTATATCTAACTATTTTGAAAGTGCAAACCTATATATAACTAGATTATATTACAAGTGACAAAGATATGAAGATCTACACATACTTTGTGATGATCCACAACGGTCGCCTTTTGCATCAGCTACATCCTCATCTTCATTTGTTAATCCATTCTCACCTATATATAAATAAATGCAAATGTATATTATGCAATCATATATATGTTCTTAAGTCAACTACAGTGTGGAAGTAACATTTTTAATCATAAAAATGTAAATATAACTAATATAATGTAATTAAGGTTAATTAATTACCCGGTCAACTAGCAATTGATGATCTTGCTCTCACAACATCGGGACACTCGGTGTCATGTGGAGTACACATGTTTACGTTGCTCGTTCCTTGGGTCACAAAATAATTTTTCATAAATTTCTGGACGTCGACATAGGCAGATGTTAACACGGCAATCTGTTTGTTTTGGTTGGAAATCTGTTGGTCTTGTTCATTTATACGCCCAAGTAGTGTAGGGACTTGTGCATCTGAGGCCGATGATTTATTTGCATGTGTGCTGCCTTTAACTGGTAGATACCTAGGTCCCATTCCTCATATTCGGCCAGTGTATTCTGCCTTCTCCATGACCTTAGCATAAGAGTCGTCAGGTGCCCAATTTATTGATCTTTGTGTCAAGCTTGAGCTTACTGCAGTAACCTGTGAACTCATAGCCCTCATCTTCTCCTATATTTATATAGAATATGGAAAAGTGTTACACACCAACTAATCGACTCATAAAGACTTACCATATTACAGTGTTTTTGAAAAAATAAACACATGCATACACAAATTAAATCTACAAGTTAATCACGTACAACTTTGTCCTCAATGTCTGTATTGAGGAAACTGCCATCCTTTCTCGTATGGGTTACATCGTAAACGACCTCCCTCTTAGGTGTTTTCCCTTTTTTCCTCTTAAAAAAAAAAACATAAAATTTATTAGTGTTGCTGATATATGTACTAATACAATTATATATATTGAAAATAACATACAATCTCGTGTGCAATATACGCAAAGCTCCTCGAGCCAGCCAAGTGTGGCATATTGTACTTGTCTCGTATTTCCTTGCTCTTTTTAGCCATATCCTACATAAATTACATTATGGTTATGTTAGTCTTCATACGATTGCATCAATATGGTAAATGGCTCAAACAAGACATACCTTATTCTTCTGAGTCATCCATATGCTGAAGGCGCTTTCCAATTCCACTAGTTCAAATTTTGTTTTCTTTCAATACTTCCATCACATAATATAGATTGAGAATTGTGGCTTATTGATTATCTATATACACTTCTGATGTAATTACGTTTATTTAATGGGAATATTTGCAAAATATTAAATGACTTAATTAACATGGGCAAACATAGGTAGTTTAGGTTATAGTTGTCAGTCTGAGGGGAACAACATAAATACAAGGTTTGATTGCCAACACCTTTTACAGGGTGCTTTTTGCTTTTTGGTTGTGATGTGGCATAAGGGGCGAAAGTAGTTTTGAGTGATTTGTGTAATGCCACATACTAGACTCGCATGCATCCCACTACTATCCCTGATGCCAACAAAACAACCCAACACTTGTATCATTACAGTAATCCAACAAAACAACCTAACTCTTTAGAATCGTCTAATCCATCTCTTTTCAATACTATAACGAGAACATATAATCTTCACATAATTAAACACAATTACACAACCCAGAAATCCAACAAAATAGAGAAAACTTTAGAATCGAGTAATATCATTCGATGAACATTAAGGAACCTTGATATATGACCAGAAAGGACATGCTTTGAGCAGAGTGTTTCTATACTAAGTTCAAAGTGTCAGCACTTTCCATACCCCCCAGCTTACCCAAACAGCCACTTGCCATATAATCTGGCAATGCAAACTATTCTTCAAGCTCAGCCCAAAAAATAAATTTGAAGCTTAGCCCATGTGGTCTCCACGTAAGAGGGATCACTTATCACTATTCACACTTATTTTTCTAAAAGAAATCAACATCAAAACATTATCATTTTTTTTTTTTACTTCTTATATCACATCATTAACTTTTTATTATTATTCAAATAAAAAATCACTACAAAACAAAACTTTTTTACCTTTCAATACAAAAAATTTAATATTTTATACCAAATCAATCTCTGTCGGTTACATGCAGTAACAAAGGGGGAGGGGAAGAATAGTGTTTAACAAACAGGTTATGTTCCCAAAAAAAATAGTCATCTCGATCGTATCACTTGGAGGGAGAGGGCGTATGCCGTTTTTCCCACCCTGCCAACATAATAACACATTCACTCTCATAAGAGTCAAGAACATCTTTAATAGTCTTATCAAATTTTATTAGCTAAAATAGCCAAAAAGAAATTTTATTAGCTAATATCAAATTTTCTATACTTTAGCTATCAACTTTTTTAAAGCTTTCACAGCTACCTTACAAATTTTAGCTATCCACTTTCATTATTATATTTAAATAGTATTTTTTTTAAAATATTTTTATTCTTTCTCTAAACTTTTCTTTTTCCTTAACGGTCATTTTTAAATATTTTTCTTATTCTAACGTTCATATTTTTTTAAAAAATATATATATATATTTTCTTAACGGTCGTATTTTTGAATATTTGTCTTATCTTAACAATCATATGACTAGGTGTCTAGATGGGTGTTTGCACGCGTCGGGTTTGGACTTTTGTCTGCGTCCGCAACTCTTGATGTGTGACACTCTTGAAAATGCAAAAAGACTTCACAAGCAAGAGGAAGCTTGGTCAATATGAAGAGGCTCCAAGTGAGACGAAGATTATTATGAGTGCACTTGTGACGTGAGTGTTGAGTCTCACATTGAAAAATTATAAAGAAAAAGAGTATATTAATGTACCCAAGCACATTAGGTTAAGCTTTTGGGCTAGAGTAGTGTTCGACTATGTATATTGATGTACTCTTGGTAAAAACTCTATAATTGCTTTATCTCCCAACAAATGAAAACCATAAGAAAGGAAAAGATGGGACTTCTATCTTAGGCTGATCAAAAGCCAGCCATAGCATAGCCGTAAGACTATATGTAGGAAAGCATGAGCTCATGCAGCAGCATAAAACAAGGAACCAGAGCTTGAGAGTTAGCCATGTTGTCTTGAGAAGCACATGAGATGTCGTGAGAAGCATCATGAGGTATAGCTTTAACATCCACTTCTCCATGCCAATAACATGACAACTATTACATATGATGGTCATGGACAAACTGATGAAAATATTATCTTGACCGTTCTAGATCCTGAAATCCTATGATCCAATATGTGGTATTTTCGCGTTGTGGTTATCTGTGTGGATGTTTGTAGTTTGACTTACATCGACGGTGGCTTTTGGCTGATGTTGGTGGGTCATCCAGAGAGTGGTTGGCTGATGTTGTTTGGGTATTTCTTTTTTAAGAGAATAGGAGCTAGAAAAGGGTTTTTAACGATGAGTGAAAGAGAAATAGGACCTAATCCGGTGTTTTCATCTATCTTCTCTTTGGTGTTCTATGCTTAATTAATTAGTTGTCACTCTCTTATAGAGGGCACAAAAGACTTGGCTTGTCCTAAGTCCTTATATAAGTTATTTTCTTGCTTCCTATTCTTTATAGCAAGGACCTCATTTAGCTTGTCCAATTTGAACGAATTGTTCAAATTTGAAGAAAAATAAGTCATCACCTCTCAATGATAAAATAAAAATTTGCAGCAAACATAGACATATAACATCATGTTAGTATTTTTGTTGGCTCAATTCAGTTCCAAAATGTAGAGGCTACTGTTCACAGGCTCAAACACTGATATAAAATGCTCAGAATGAAATCTCCACCTTTCATAATGTTAATTCATGTGTCATGAACATCCCTGCAAAGTTTTAGCTCAATTGGACCACAAATACCCATCGATCGAACATGTTGATCAAGGACCGATGGAATTTTCAGATTGCTGATGATTGCTGATTTTCACCCTTTGTAGTCCCTGTCTGGACAGGCCCTCCCCCTGTCTGGACAGCAGTTCTAGAAACACTGTTTTTCCTCCGAAGGCCCTGTCCAAACAGCCCATTAACCTGTCCGAACACCTCGTACCTAAAATGCTCAAAAACGTGTTTTTTGTGGGCCCAAGTCTAGGGTTTGATGTACTGATATATATATATATATATAGAAGTGAGAGGCACGAATTTTTAGACTGTGCTTGAGTGATTATTTTATTGTGAGCCAAATTGATTCCTCTTAGAGGATTTTTGTTAGTTTTGATTGTGTACTTAATTCAAATCTATCGAAAGGGTTCGATAAAGGAGAATCACATTGAAGAAGATTGTTAGCGAGGAGACAAGTTGGAGGCTTATCAATCTTATAGAGCCAAGGTCTGACAAAGGGTTGTAAGTGTTCCTAGTGTCTGTAATCTCTGGATAATCTTTTGATAGTGATTTCCTAGGTGTGGCTACCCCGGAGAGGTTTTACTTTTAGAACGTTTTCTAAAAGGTTTCCTCTTCGTCACCAAAATCTTTGTATTTGATTTTACTTGTTTTTGGTGATTGTTTGCTTAGATTTAAATATCCATTAATTCCGCATAAAATTGTTATATTTAATTTGTTAAGTGTTTTTCAATTGGTATCAAAGCTAGTTCACTCCATGAAGGATTAAATTCCTGAGTGTGATCTTTGTTTCTTGTTTAAGATATCTCAAACCCTTAACACTGTGCCTAATTTTAATGAATCAAATTATGGCTATTGGAAGTCCCGTATGAGATTTTTCCTAAAATCTATAGATGTTTGGCATGTCATTGAATCTGGATTTAAAGCTCTAGATAAGCCGACAGCCGAATGGTCTAATGTTGAAAAACAAACTCGTATGGCAAATGACAAAGCTATGAATGCTCTATGCTTGGCAATTTCACAAACTGAGTTATCCAGAATTTCGAATTGTGATAGTGCCAATGATGCATGGGAGATCCTAGAAACTATGTATGAAGGAACCACTACAAAAAACAGGAAGTTTTCTGACTTGTCTACAATGCCATAATTTCTGCCACGTCAATAAATAGTGACATGTCAATTTATGCCACGTCAATAAAAAATTTACTGACGTGTTGATGTTGCCACATCACTATTTAGTGATGTGGTAATATCAACACGTCAGAAAAATTTGACGTGGTAGATACTACCACGTTGCTAAATTAATTTTCATTTTTGGTATTTTATAATTCTATACATTACTGACCTTGCAATTTTTAACACGTCAGAAATTACTGACGTGTTAAAAATTGCAAGGTCAGTAATGTATAGAATTATAAAATACCAAAAATGAAAATTAATTTATCAGAAATTACTGACGTGTCAAACTAACACGTCAAGAATTTTTGACGTGTCAAACTGACACATCAAGAATTTTTGACGTGTCAAACTAACACGTCAATAATTTTTTGACGTGTGAAATTAGTAGGTCAAAATTTTCTGACTTACCAATTTCACTGGTTAGAATTTATTGACATGTAAAACTGCCACGTCAAAACTTATTGACGTGGCGTTTTTTCATAAGTCAGTAATTAAAATATATATATATATATATATATATATATATATATATATATATTATATATTCAATTTTTTAAGCCTATTATTAACGTGCCACAGGTAGCACGTCAAAAATTATTGACGTGCCACATGAAACCTGCATTGGGAAGTGGAGCGCCATCAGAACCTACCCGACGTCCCATCCCCTGCAGGCTGCAGCGCCATCATATCATGCATGCACCTTTCTTCTTGCCTTTGTAATTTTTTTCCTCTCCCTCATTTTTTTCTAATTTTCTCCCGCCTAGTGTGCTCTATCACTTCCTCTCCCTCTCTCTTTTAAATGTATTCATTTTTTTTTTTACTCTCCCTCCCTTTTTCTAATTCTCTCCCGCCCAAGCATGGTGAGCTAGTTCTTTTTTTTTTCTTTCTTTTCTCCCTCTGCGCAGCTCTATCTCTTCCTCTCCCTCTCTCTTTTTTTCTTTCTTTTCTCCCCACCTGCGCAAGTCAGTCTTTCTTTTCTCTTTTTTTCTTTCTTTTCTACTGGGTTTGGGATTTTGATTTTTTTTTTTTTCTCTTACTGGGTTAGGGATTTTTTTTGCTCTTTGATTTTGATTGGATTTCCAATTTTTGGTTTGATTCTGGGTCGGTTTTTTTATCTGCAGACAGTGAGCTGGGTTCTGGTGCTTTTACTATATGTAGTTCCAATTTTTTGACAAAATTTTTACCAAGAAGGAAATTGTCGTAGAGAGAGAAATGGAAGTGAAAGAGGGAGATGCAGAGATCTAGAGTTTGGAAGAGGAAGTGAAAGAGAAGCAGGGGACCGTAGAGATCGAGAGAAAGAGACAGTGAAATTGCCTGGCCATGGAGAAACGAAGAGAGAGAGAGAGAGAGAGAAAGAGATGATGGTGAAAAAAATTATATATATATATATATATATATTGAAAAATAATTTAAATTAATAAATTTTTAATTGAAAAAAAAAATTCTCAAAAAAATTTCAAGAAAGAAAAATTATTATTTTTTAATAAT
>NC_081549.1:19188297-19191405 GCF_901000735.1 Corylus avellana
AACATTAAACTTTAGTTGCGGAATATCATATCATTACAATAACTTATATGAAAAGACTTTGAAAATTAATAATTATTCCCACCCCATTCCGGCCTCCTATTCCAGCATCCTTTCTACCTAAAAACAAGAAATAAAACTGAATGAGCCCAAAGGGGGCCCAGCAAGTAACATCCACGACCATAGATAGTTTTACTCCTTATTCTCAGTTTTGAAAATCATTTTTCACAAATAAATATACTTCTAGCCATAATAATATATGTATGTACGGTTGCATCTCCCGTAACATATACATACTATTACATCTAGTAATAGATCATCGTTGTAAATCATCTTTATAAATCATCATCATAATGCATCATTATAAATAATCTTTGTAAATCATCTTAGCATATCTTCGTTGAAAATATAGTATCATTTTTCTCATAATAAGGCCCATGTACACTATTACCCCTGTGTACGAGGGTTGCGGGTCCTTGTGACCATGGCACTGAACTGTGGCCTCAGCCATGCCCGACCGTTAATTAACTCTTTTCTTGGTGCACTCAACGGTCATGTTGATGGAATACCACCTTCTAGCATAGCCTCCTTCAGTGGTTTCGCCTCCATCCGAGTATCGGTACCGAACTCTCATCTTATCTTATCTTGGGGCCAAAAATACTCTCCTCCATACATGTGCCCTCATTTCATAAACATTTATCTCATCTCTTGTACTTTTCTTTGTACTTCTTTTGATGCATCTTAGGGCAACATGTAGGAGGGTTTATCATCTTTTCTTTCTTTCTTATAATCATCATCATTTCTCAACTTTCTTTTCTTAAAATGGAAACTTTTCCAAATATAAACTTGTTGTGCTTAAAAAGTATTTAAAGAAATATAAACTTTCTAAATAATTCTTTTAGAAATCCTTCATGCATGCAACATATCTCCATGACAGGTAAATAAAATAATCATTTACAGTTTGATACAAGAATATATAAATAGCATGACATGAAGTAATTTTAAAAGGGGTAGTGAATTTACTTACCTCTAGACTGAAGCTAAAAGTGGTATGAAGGAATCCAGTTGCTCCAATATGACTAACACCACTAGTATATCTTTTGAAACTACTTTCTAAAGTCCGCTATCTCTTGTGTTCTTTCTTTCTTGTAGCGCTTGGTCTCGCCCTTTCTCTCTCTGTTCTGAGTAAACACTCTTAGAAAGAAGAAGGACCGAGTAAAAAGCGGAAGAAGGAAGAATATATGCAAGAGATGGGAGAGGAGATGAGTGGTGAAAATTCTGAAGGAGAAGAGCTCTATTTATAGGAGAAAATCAAATACTATTCCACCAACCCTACACTATTCCACCAACCCTACACTATTCCACCAACCCTATACTATTCCACCAACCCTACACTATTCCACAAACCCTTTACTATTTCACCAACCCTATACTATTCCACCAACCCTACACTATTCCACCAACCCTATACTATTCTACCTTCAATTTACAATTATACCCTCATTCTATCTTCAATTTACAATTATACCCTCATTTTACTATTTCACCAACCCTATACTATTCTACCAACCCTATACTATTCTACCAACCCTATACCATTCTACCTATACTATTCTACCTTCTTATTCTACCATGCTTATACCTACCATTTACTATCCTATTATTTCACCAATTACCATTCTATAATTACCACTCTCATAAATTTCCCAAGAATTAAAATCCTTAGCTACAATGGATATTAAAATAACATCATTATCAAAATAATCTATTTAAATAGCTTTGAAAATTCTGGGACACTACAATCTTCCCTCCTTATTAGAATTTCGTCCTCGAAATTAAAGCCCATAAATATTATCGTCCAATCTTCAAGTTGAGGGATTCAGATAATATTCCTTTCAATCTTTCATCAAAGCTTACTCTCTTTTATCATATTGAAATTCCATCTCCTTCTTCTATGAGTAAATCTTATTCACAGTCTAAAGTCTCAATTTCTGCAATCATTCATCAATTCACACTAAAATCTTACCTCTAAATCTTTTCCATTGTTTCTTTCCAACCTCAATAACAACAATCGAGTTATTCATCAACAGTCTACAATCAAGGTTTAAACATCAAATTAATAAATCATGTGATCAATAGTTTATACCTCCAAACATCATAGTCCTCATTTCAAGCCTGCAATAATTTTCTCGATCTAATTTAATCAATTTATCAAAAAGGTGTAAAATCATTCCTGCCTATATTCTCTTTAGTATCTCAGTATTCCCAATCATGCATACGAAATTTTAATATGATGCTTTAATAATTATTAACTTTTCACCATCATAAACCTATAAAAGTAAATAGCACCAACATTCTACAGTTTATATTTTCCAAAAACATCATTACATGAATATACCTCAGAAGTGACATCATAATTCGATTCATTCTAAATACACAACCGTTTCTATTTTCTTATCCCAACTTTTGTGTTGATGCTACAATATCAGCGAAAATCTTTCAGTACTACATCTTTACTTGATAAATCATAACTCAACAATAGAAACTCGTAATTAGGATTTCAACTCAAACGAAATACACGATTACATCAAATGTAAGATTCTCATCCATTCTTGACTAATACATATTGTGCTTGCTGCGTTCTAGAGATGAAATTGATAAGCAAGCAAAGTAGGATATGGGTAAGTTTCAAAGCTGGATGTCCCAAAACACTCATGTTATAATTTCTCTCCCTTGGGTCTTGCAAGGTCAAGAAGAGAAAAGAGAGAAAGATAGTCCTGTTACTTTCTAGAAATGAAGATTTGAAAAGCATTTCAGGACATGATGTGCATGTGACTCCTTCCTGAGACTTTCAAAATACCCACATCGGATGCTCTCTCTCTTCTGTCATATACGAAGACTTGAAGAAAAGAGAGATATTTAGCCTGAGAAGCATGATCAAGGATAATCTTGCTTCCTCAGGACATGATCAACGATAATCTTGCTTCAATGGTTTACTACTGAGAGTATAAGGTGTTGGGTTTGTGAATCAAGTCGTGATGCTGCATTTTTCTCTTGAGGATACGCTTAACTAGGAGAAAAGTCGAGCTTTCACTGTATGGAAGGCTATTA
>NC_081549.1:19191505-19221582 GCF_901000735.1 Corylus avellana
TTTTCCGAATGATGACGTGGATAGGTTCTGGAAATATTTGATATCGGCTGGGATTTATCTGACTGAGAAATAACAAAGAAAAATGAATCAAAGCTGCCGGCGTTATCCGACGGGGGATAGCTCCGATGCCTAAGTTAGTCACAGTGTTTAAGAGAAAATATAACTTTGAAGATAAAGATAATTTTGGATATTCAATTAAGGAGAGGAAGAAAAAGTTACCAAAATAATGAGAGGGGACCCCCCTTTTATAGGTATCGGGTTGTACCTGTGAACCTGACACTGTAGACTTTTACCGAGAGTCCACGTGTTGAACAATATTTTTGAAGGATGATAAACAAAATATAATGTAAATAAATATATATATATATATATAATATTACCGAGTATAACCCTCGGTAGCTGAGTCTAAGAACCGAGCTTTTGAGAACATAAATTCAGAAGAGCCTAAGTTTACGGAGCATAAGTTTGATGAACAGTAAAAGCAACCGAGCCTAAATAATGGGCTGGCGGGTTACCTTGCCCGGCCCAATATAGCTGATCCATGATTCAACAATTACCCCTCAATTTCTTAGTCTTGACAGACTATAGAAATTTTTTGCATTTCAGAGAATGGGTCAGCTATTTTACAAGTTCGGTATTTGTTTTTGGCAAAAATGATGCGAGTTGGCTCTTGAATTTCAAATTTTTCAATTTTGAATTTCAATAATAAATGGTTGGAGCATTTTACGAGTTACCTCCGCCTTTTGAGAACCACGTGTTGCATTTCCTACGGTTTAAAATTCATGGTAGCCACGCGTCAGTCCCTGCATGGAGAGTAAGAGATAAAAGGGTGCTTCTTCGCCGAACCATGGATCCTATGGAATTAAATGCGCCGATTCAGTCTTCCCTTCGAAAAACTCTTTAAAAACCCCTCTTCCCCTTCATTCTTTTTTTACTTTCTTCCCGTTTCTTCTGAAGCCATTGTTGCCCTTCTAAGCTTTTATCGATCTCTCTCTTTGTTTCCAAGCTGGCCCTTCTTCACCCAGACCTCTCGGCCGAGTATTATTTCTCCAGAGTGGTATACTTTAGAACCTCGGTCGAATCTGTCCCTTCGACCGAACCTTTTATTCATCCAAACTATCCTGTACTCCATTACCTTAATTTCATTCTCCCTCTGGTTGAACCCTCGGTAAACCGTCTTCGTTTAAGTGTGGCCCATATTCTACTTCAACAAGGTCTCTCTTCCATCCCTCGTCCACTACTCCCTTACCACCGATACCTAATGAGTCGCAGAGTCGAGGATGTCCCCCCCGTGTTGGGTGCCCTACACCCAATCACATGGAAATCCAAACTGTAAGGGGAAGAAGAACATGAGATTTGTGAAATTTGACATAACCCCTTTTTGTACTTAATTGCTTTATTCTGATAATGAAATAAAGATGTTCTTTGGGCAGAGAATAATTATGTTGTGTCTGTGCTCCATTAACGTCCTGGGTCATATATGTATTCCCCCTCGATTCCCATTATTTATAAATTTTCAATTTTAGAATGATGGGAATCTTGGTGGAGGGTAAAATTTATACCGCCGAGGGTCACTCAATTTCTGACCTGTGGAATTTGTGGATGATTAGTATGCCTTATCAAGTTTTACATGAATTTGTGATGGCCCATTTACTTGGATTACCGAGTGTGGACGGATGTTCAAATATTGCGGATTGACATATATCCTTGGTAGAATACTTGGCTCGACTAGGTCTTCGTCGAACATTTGTTATTGGTGTGAACTCTCTCGGTAAAAGGTTAAAAGTGGGAAAATTCCATGTTTAGATATGATTATGAACTTCATCCTCGGGAAAGTACCTTAGCGAAATTTCGTCGAAACAAGTTCGGAAATTTCTCCAGTTATATTTCGCCGAAGTAGAACCTTTGAATAAAAGGAAAAATGCATCGGTCACTCTTACAACTTCTTCCTTGGGAAAGTGCCTTAGTGATACTTCCTCGAGCCAGGCTCGGGAATTTTCTTCGGCTATATTTCGCCGAAGTGGAACCTTTGAATAAAAGGTGCGAATCTGGAGATTACTTTATTTTCAACTACGTTTCCAAACTCTTCTTCGGGAAAGCACCTTAGTGAAATTTCTCCGAGCAATGCTTGGGAAATTCTCCAGCTATATTTCGCCGAAATGTTGGAAAGTACTATAAATAGATGCTTTCATAAAAGGTATTCTCGGCAAGAAGTTCGTTTTGACCGAGAGAAAAATAAAAGAGGGCAGGTTGCCGCATTTTAAGATTTCTGTATGATTATAACCTCAGAGAATTCCTCATTCATAAATATTTTGAACAATAAGAATACAACAAAATGAACCTCTGAGGCTTACAATTCTATACAAAGTATTTCTTACGATGTTCGGCATTCCATGGCCGTTGGAGTTGTTTTCCTTCAGAGTTTGTGAGATGATACGCTCCGGCTTTGCCACACCTGATTGCCTTGTATGGTCCTTCCCAGTTTGGTGCTAGTTTTCCATCAGCCGCGTCTTTGGCCGCAAGGATGACCTTTTCCAAGACCAAATCTCCATCTTTGAAACTACGGTGTTTGACTCGTTGATTAAAATACCGAGCCACTCTTTGCTGATATGCTGCGATAGTAATCTGAGCCTGATCTTGTTTTTCTTGCAACAAATCTAAATGTAGTTTCAGACCTTCGCTGTTGAATTCGGGGTTGAAGGTATCCACTCGAAAACTTCTCGACCCCACTTCAGCCGGGATAACGGCCTCTGTTCCGTAGGGTAAAGCATAAGGGGTTTCTTCAGTTGGAGTTCTTTTGGTGGTGCGGTATGCCCATAGAACCTCGGGAAGATCCTCTGCCCATTTTCCTTTGTGCTGACCAAGCTTTTTTTTTTCCAAGATTTTAAATATGGTTTTGTTTGTCACTTCTACCAGTCCATTGGCTTGAGGATGCCCTGAGGATAAGAAGTATTGCCGAACGTGAAGATCGGTACACCAGTTTCAAAAGGAACCACAATCAAATTGTTTACCATTGTCCATAACAAAGGCATGAGGAATTCCATATCGACAGATGACATTTTTCCAAAAAAACTTCTCGATATTCTTTGCTGTAATTTTTACCAAAACCTCCACTTCTACCCACTTAGTAAAATAATCAACGGCAACTACAGCGAAACGAACGCCCCCTTTTCCTGGAGGTAATGGTCCTACTATATCGACCCCCCACTGTGAAAATGGCCATGGCGAGGAGACTGAACTAAGCTCCTCAGGAGGATGCTTGATGACATTAGTGAAGCGTTGACAGTTATCACAAGTTTTGACAATGTGCATGGAGTCCTGGTTCATATTCGGCCAGAAGAATCCTGCACTAACAACTTTGTGTGCTAACATCCGAGCTCCAGAATGACTGCCACAGATTCCTTCATGGATCTCACGGAGGATATAATTACCTTCCTCCTTAGAAACACACTTGAGAAGAGGCAACATAAAACCTCTTTTGAAAAGAACGCCGCTGAGGATGGTGAATCGAGCAGACTTTCTTTTTAGTTGCACAACCTTTCTCTTATCTCCGGGAAGAACTCCTTTTTCCAAATAACCGATAATTTCTTCGGCCCAGGATGGCATGATTTCAATAGCTAAAACCGTGACCTCCTTGGCGATAGCTGGTTGTTGTAGAATTTGTATCGGTTGGTTGGTTTCTCCTACTTCACCCTCGGTTGCTGACCCTAATCGAGCCAATAGGTCAGCCTTCTCATTTTCTTCCCTCGGGATTTTCACGATGCAAAACGTCTTGATATCCTTCTGCATATCCTTGACTTTAGATAAATATAGCCTCATTTTACTGCCTTTAGCTTCGAATTCACCACGGATGTGACCAACAATTACCTGAGAATCACTTCGCACTTCCACAAACTCCTCCTCCATCTCTCGGGCTAAGCCGAGCCCAGCTATTACCGCTTCATACTCTGCTTCATTATTGGTAGTTTTGAACTCTAGTCTCAAAGAGCTTTTCAATTCTTTCCCACCTGGTGTGATCATTACTACCCCAGCCCCACCTGTCTTTTTTATGGAAGACCCATCAACATAGACTATCCAAACTTTTTCCTTCGGCCACTCCTCTAGATCCTGCATGATGGTGAATTCTACTACAAAATTTGCGAGTGCTTGACCCTTGATAGGACTACGTGAGATAAAATGAATGTCGAATTCACTAATCTCAATTGCCCAATTGACTAACTGACCAGATAAATCCAATTTCTGAAGTACTTTCTTCAGCGGATACTCAATTAACACATTGAATGTATGAGCTTTGAAGTACGGTCGAAGCTTTCTAGATGCAATTACCAGAGCAAAAGCAAGTTTTTCCATTTGCACATATCTCTCCTCGGCACCATGCAATGCTCGACTGATGAAGTAAACCGGTTTATGAACTCCCTCTTCCTCCCGAATCAAAGCTGCACTGACTGCGGTTGGAGATACAGCTAGGTACAAGTACAAAACTTCCCTAGGTATAGTTCGACTAAGGAGAGGTGGGCTGACCAGATACCTTTTGAGTTGTTCAAATGCTTGTTCACTTTCCTCGGACCATTCAAAAGTCTTTCGTAGAATTTTAAAGAAGGGAAGGCATTTATCTGTGGACTGAGAGATGAACCTGTTTAATGCCGCAATTTTACCAATCAATTGCTGAACTTGCTTTGCGTTCTTCGGAGATTGCATGTCTAATACTACCTGGATTTTTTCTGGATTAGCTTCAATTCCTAGGCTTGACAACATATAGCTGAGGAATTTACCAGACGAAACTCCGAATGCACACTTTGTAGGATTCAGTTTCATTTGGAATTGCTTTAATGTCGTGAATGCCTCTTGCAGATCTGTCACATGGTCCGCCCGCAATTTACTTTTGACCAGCATGTCATCAACATAGACCTCCATAGTCTTGCCGATCTGCTCTTGAAACATTTTGTTGACCAATCTGTGGTAGGTAGCACCAACATTTTTCAAACCGAAAGGCATAACCTTATAACAATATAAGCCTCGGTCCGTGATGAATGCTGTCTTATCTTGATCAGTTGGGTGCATAAAGATCTGATTGTACCCCGAGAAGGCATCCATAAAGCTCAGCAATTCATACCCTGCTATTGCATCAACCAATGAGCTGATATGGGGTAATGAAAAACTATCCTTTGGGCACGCCTTGTTAAGATCAGTGAAGTCTACACACATCCTCCATTTCCCAGGGGATTTCTTGACCATCACTACATTGGCTAACCAATCGGGATAGTGTGCTTCCTCGATAAATTGAGCTTTAAGTTATTTGTCTACTTCCTCTGCAATCGCCATGTTTCTCTCAGGAGCAAATTTTCTTCGCTTTTGTTTCACTGGCTTTGCTTCTGGATTAACATTCAGATGATGAACAATGTTTTTTGGATCAATCCCCGGCATGTCCTCAGGAGACCATGCAAAAACTTCGAGGTTTTCCTGGAGAAACTGAACAAGAACTTCCCTAACCTCTGTAGTTAGTTGAGAGCCGATTTTTACAATCTTTCCTTCAGCTATCGGTATATCAACTAGTGGCTCGGCGGGTTCCTTCTTCAACTGGATAGTCTTTTCATTGCCCAAATTGCCGATTGTCAACAATGCTGATTCTGGGCATTTCTTTAAGGATGTATTATAACACCTTCTAACGACAATTTGATCACCCTTAACCTCCCCGACGCCTTCGGTTGTTGGGAACTTCATCTTCAGATGGTAGGTAGAAGTTGCAACTTTCAGTTGATTCAAAGCTGGGCGACCGAGGATAACATTGTATGTCGCTGGTCGGTCAATTACTAAAAAATCCACCATGATAGTGGATTGCTTAGGAGTTGTTCCTGTAGTTACTGGAAGGGAAACCATCCCGATAGGCTGGACATGCTACCCTGCAAATCCTATTAATGGCGATAAGAAAGGTTTCAACTTCTCTCGGCCAATGCCCAGTTGTTGAACAACCGTTTCATAAAGAATATCAGCCGAGCTTCCATTGTCTACCAGAACTTGGTGAATCGCGTGATTAGCCACCGTCAAAGTTATTACCAACGCCTCATCATGTGGCATTGAGATTTCTTTCGCATCCTCCTCTGAAAATGATAGAACGCTCAGTTCCTGTTTACGTATCTTGGAGGGTTTCTCAAGTGAAAAGACTTCTTCCGTTCTTACTTGCTTAACGTAAGCTTTCCTTACCGAACTTGATTGTCCTCCTCCAGCCAATCCTCCAGAAATTGTTCGGATTTCCCCAACTATGGTTTGATTCTGAGGGTTCTGTTGGATGGTCTGAGGAACCCTTGGCTCATCGCTTCTTTGTCATTGATTGCGCAGATGGTCACTGTTTGGCCCCGAGTTCTGTCCTGATCAATGACTCTGCCCGACCGGAAGATTTTTCTCTCGACCCTTCTCTTCGGCTACGAATTTCAATAACTTCCCATTTCTGATAAATTTTTCAATTTCAAATCGAAGACTTATGCAATCTTCAGTGTAATGTCCGTGATCATTATGATATTCACAATACTTCTGAGTGCTGCGATTTTGGGGAAGAGCTTTCATCCTGCCCAGCCACTTGAAGCTCGGGTCTTTCCTGACCTCCATAAATACCTTATAAACAGTTGTATTTAAAGGTGTCCATCCTATATATTGCTGGTGTAAGCTCTGCTTGAGTGGCGGATCAACCTTCTTTTCTGGATTTTTCATCTTCTAGGGACGATCCTTCCTCTTCTTTACAACAGAAGTTCTTAGTGGTGCCCTAGCTGAATCGGAGACAAGCTTACTTCCTTCAACTTTGGATTTCATCAGAGCTGAAATGGTTTCTTCTTGATTAATGAAACTCTTCAGCTTTATGGGTGAACTGGCGAAGAGTTCCCAAGGTCGGTTTTCGAGCTAACTCGGCCATCAATGGCCCATCGGCTTTTATGCCGTGCATCAAAGCAGACATAGTAGTCTGTTCGTTTGGGCTTTCCACTGTCAACTTCTCTCGATTAAGCCGCAACATAAAATCTTTCAAAGATTCAGTTTTTCCTTGCACAAGAGACAATAAGTATGCCGGATTTTTCTTCCTTTTTCGAACTATGAGAAACTGACCCAGGAATTGTTGTCCGAGATAGTCAAAACTATCAACAGATTTAGGGTTCAAGCCTCCAAACCACTCCTTAGCCACCCCTTTCAGAGTTAGAGGGAAAGCTCGACAGGCTATTTCGTCCGGAGTGTCGTGAAGAATGATGTGAGCCCGAAAACTTTCCATTTGGTTAGTGGGATCCCCATTTCCATCATACTTGTCAACTCGAGGCATTTTAAATTTATCAGGAAGAGGAAATTTCATCACCCGATCGGTAAATGGTAAATTGGTATGCTGCATAAGGTCCTCGGTCGTAGACCAATTTACACCATTTTCGATTAAAAAGGCCATCTTCTCATACTTTTCCTTGAGGTCTGCAACATCTTTATTTGCCACAACCTCCCCGGGTTTTACATGACATGACCGATCCTGGTGCGAACAGCTGCACCGAGAGTGACCACGATGCGGTTTACCATGGCTAGATTCACCCAGGTGTGACTTGTCATTAAGGTGCATATTACTATCTGACCCTTTTTGATGAGAGCTTTCCTTGGTTCGGCAGTACGATGACTTCCTTGTATGGAACTTTCAACATCTTGTCAAGTTGATTGTTGTCGTGTTCCCGGTGGTGGTTCCCTGGGCGCCTCTTTTCGCCTTTCTTTTCGTACTGGGTCTTCTCTAGGAGGTAAACTAGAAACGATCTCTTCATTTTGCTTCTTCATAGCTTCAATAGATTCGGCTATTCGCCTCATGAAACCTTCCAATAAAACTGTTTGAGGATTTGGATCATGTGATGTTCCAGGAACATCGGTTTGGATAATTGGGATGGGGTAGGGAGGTGTATTCACCATACCGGAATTTTGCGATTAGTAAGAACCGAGAAATATCGAGTCCCCACAGATGGTGCCAAACTGTTTAAGCAGTTTTCCGAATGATGACGTGGATAGGTTCTGGAAATATTTGATATCGGCTGGGATTTATCTGACTGAGAAATAACAAAGAAAAATGAATCAAAGCTGCCGGCGTTGTCCGACGGGGGATAGCTCCGATGCCTAAGTTAGTCACAGTGTTTAGGAGAAAATATAACTTTGAAGATGAAGATAATTTTGGATATTCAATTAAGGAAAGGAAGAAAAAGTTACCAAAATAATGAGAGGGGACCCCCCTTTTATAGGTATCGGGTTGTACCTGTGAACCTGACACTGTAGACTTTTACCGAGAGTCTACGTGTTGAACAATATTTTTGAAGGATGATAAACAAAATATAATGTGTGTGTGTGTGTGTATATATATATATATATTTAATATTACCGAGTATAACCCTCGGTAGCTGAGTCTAAGCACCGAGCGTTTGAAAACATAAATTCAGAAGAGCCTAAGTTTACCGAGCATAAGTTTGATGAACAATAAAAGCAACCGAGCCTAAATAATGGGCTGGCGGGTTACCTTGCCTGGCCCAATACAATTGATCCATGATCCAACATTCTCTTACTGGGTTAGGGATTTTTTTTGCTCTTTGATTTTGATTGGGTTTCCAATTTTTAGTTTGATTCTGGGTCCGTTTTTTTGATCTGCAGATAGTGAGCTGGGTTCCGGTGCTTTTACTATATGTAGTTCCAATTTTTTGACAAAATTTTTACCAAGAAGGAAATTGTCGTAGAGAGAGAAATGGAAGTGAAAGAGAGAGATGCAGAGATCTAGAGTTCGGAAGAGGAAGTGAAAAAGAAGCAAGGGGCTGTAGAGATCGAAAGAAAGAGAGACAGTGAAATGGCCTGGCTATGGAGAAACGAAGGGAGAGAGAGAGAAAAAGATGATGGTGAAAAAAATTAATATATATATATATATATAATTGAAAAATAATTTAAATTAATAAATTTTTTAATTGAAAAAAAAAATTCTAGAAAAAATTTTTAAAAAGTAAAATTATTATTTTTTAAAATTTACAGATGTGTCAATTTTGACACGTCAGTAAATTTATTGACGTGTTATATTTAACACGTCAACAAAATTTATTGATGTGCCAAACAGTAACACGTCAATAAATTTTGACGTGTCAAGTAGCAACATGTCTGTAAAAAAAATTTACTAACTTTTATGTTTTTGACCTTCAACATACATTAGAAACGCTGCGTCAGAAAATTTTTCTGACATGTCAGAAAACTCTGGTGAGGAAAAAAATGATTTTTTGTAGTGAACTAATCTTGTTAAAGCTTCAAAACTTCAAGTGTTAGTTTCTCAATTTGAGGATATTAAAATGTTAGAGGATGAGACATTCAATGAATTTTTTGGTAAACTTAGTGAAATTAGAAATTCCATGATAAATTTAAGAAAGAAAGTTTCTGACACTAAGCTTATTAGAAAAGTTATGAGATCACTTCTTGAAAGATTCAGAATGAAGGTAACTGCTATTGAATCATGCATTGATCTTAATACTATGAGGATAGAAGAGTTAGTTGGTGCTCTTCAAACTTATGAGTTTTCCTTGCCTCAACCTAGGAAAAATAAGGATATTGCCCTTAGAACTCTTAGGAAGAAGTCTGATGAGTTATTTGATGAGGATTCACCAGATGACGAGGAACTTGCATTGATAGCTAGAAGGTATTTTAGGAATGAACATAGAATTTCCAAGAAATTTGAAAAACAAAAAGAGAGTACTCAGGATAAAAATGAAAGAGACCCACGTGGTTCAAAATGTTATGAATGTTCTAGCTATGGTCATGTGTGAAAGGATTGTTCTAACCTAAAGAGTAATAAGCCAAAAGATCAAAAAACCTTCAATATTACCTTGAGTGACACTGATAAAGAAGAAACTCCTAATTATGTGGCATTTGTTGCATCCTATGATTCTGATGATTCTAATCAATCAGATGTTCAGTCTACCTCTAATAATGAATCAAATAGGGTTCATGATTTTCAAAACTCCTTTAACAATTTAATGGAAAAGTTCTCTATGCTTAGAAATACTAACTTGAAAATTGTTAAGGGTGTTAGAATCTTGAGCTTGAAAGGGATAATTTGTTGAAATCTTTGAGTGATTCACATGCTGTTTGCAATACTCTCAAATCTAAAAATCATGTGTTAATTGCTAAAAATAAATCCCTTCAAAATGATTTGATTGCATCTAGAAATCACTTGAGTAAATTCTCTAGTGAAAAGCTTGATAAAATGTTGCATATTCAAAAGCATTCTAGTGACAGATCTGGCTTAGGATTTGACAAAACTGCTTCTTTGTCTTCTAACCGTGCTTTTACTTCAAATACTGTTTTTGTTAATCCAGTGAAAGTAGAAGAATCTTCAAGTGAAGAAAAGCAAATAGTTGCTCCGACTCCTCAAGGTAAAAAAAGTAAGAAAATCTACATTGAGCCTCATGCATCTTACCCTACATCTAGAGTCGTGCATCCTCCTAAGAAATTACCTTCTCAAACGTTTATCCCTACATATCATCACTGTGGAAAAGTGGGTCATGTAACATCCCCAGACCGTTAAGGCTGAGTTTGCCACTTCTCTTCTTTTACAATAAACATTTTTGCAAAGATGTATAAGGTCTATCAAAGTACTTTATTTTAAAAGGTACGATAAATGTATAAAACATTCTTCCAAAGATTTTATTACAAGCAAAATTAGAAAACATTAGATTTTAGTTGCGGAATATCATATCATTACAATAACTTATATGAAAAGACTTTGAAAATTAATAATTATTCCCACCCCATTCCGGCCTCCTATTCTAGCGTCCTTTCTACCTAAAAACAAGAAATAAAACTGAATGAGCCCAAAGGGGGCCCAGCAAGTAACATCCACAACCATAAATAGTTTTACTCCTTGTTCTCAGTTTTAAAAATCGTTTTCACAAATAAATATACTTCTAGCCATAATAATACATGTATGTACGGTTGCATCTCCCGTAGCATATACATACTATTACATCCAGTAATAGATCATCGTCGAAAATCATCTTAATAAATCATCATCATAATGTATCATTATAAATCATCATTGTAAATCGTCATAATATATCATCATTGAAATTATATTATCATTTTCTCATATTATGGCCCATTTACACTATTACCCCTGTGTACGAGGGTTGCGGGTCTTGTGACCATGGCACTGAACTGAGGCCTCAGCCATGCCCGACCGTCAATTAACTCTTTCTTGGTGCACTCAACGGTCTAGTTGATGGAATACCACCTTTGGGCATAGCCTCCTTCAATGGTTTCGCCTCCATCCAAGTATCGGTACCGAACTCTTCTCATCTTTACTTATCTTGGGGCCAAAAATACTCTCCTCCATTCATGTGCCCTCATTTCATAACATTTATCTCATCTCTTGTACTTTTCTTTGTACTTCTTTTGATGCATCTTAGGGCAACATGTAGGAGGGTTTATCATCATTTTTCTTTCTTATAATCATCATCATTTCTCAACTTTCTTTTCTCAAAATGGAAACCTTTTCAAATATAAACTTGTTGTACTTAGAAAGCGTCTAAAGAAATAGAAACTTTCTACATAATTCATTTAGAAAATCCTTCATGCATGCAACATAACTTCATAATACGTAAATAAAATAATCATTTACAATTTGATACAAGAATAAATAAATAGCATGACATGAAGTAACTTTAGAAGGGGTAGTGAATTTACTTACCTTTAGATTGAAGCTAAAAGTGATCTGAAGGAATCTAGTTTGCTCCAATTCTGACTAACACCACTACTATATCTTTTGAAACTAATTTCTAAAGTCTGCTATCTTTTGTGTTCTTTCTTTCTTGTAGCCCTTGGTCTCGCCCTTTCTCTCTCTGTTCTGAGTAAACACTCTTAGAAAGAAGAAAGACCGAGTAAAAAGCGGAAGAAGGAAGAATATGTGCAAGAGATTGGATAGGAGTAGTGAAATTGTGAAGGAGAAGAGCTCTATTTATAGGAGAAAATCAAATACTATTCTACCTTCAATTTACAATTATACCCTCATTTTACTATTCCACCTACCCACTTAGTATACCTACCATTGACTATTCTACCTTCAATTTAAAATTCTACATTTCTTATACCTACCATTTACTATCATTTTATTTCACCAATTACCATACTTTAATTACCACTCTCTGTAATACCATAAATTTTCTAAGAATTAAAATCCTTGGCTCCAATGTATATTAAAATAACATCATTATCAAAATAATCTATTTAAATAGCTTTGAAAATTCTGGGGCACTACAATCTTCCCTCCTTATTAGAATTTCGTCCTCGAAATTCAAACCTATAATATTATCGTTCAATCTTCAAATTGAGGGATTCAGATTTAAAATATTCCTTTCAATCCTTCATCAAAGCCTACTCTCTTTTATCATATTGAAATTCCATCTCCTTCTTCTAGGAGTAAATCTTATTCACAGTCTAAAGTCTCGATTTCTGCAATCATTCATCAGTTCACACTAAAATCTTACCTCAAAATCTTTTCCATTGTTTTTTTTTTTCCAACCTCAATAACAACAATCGAGTTATTCATCGATAGTCTACAGTCAAGGTTTAAACATCAAATTAATAAATCATATAATCAATAGTCCATACCTCCAAACAGCATAGCCCTCCTTTCAAGCCTGCAATAATTTTCTCGATCTAGTTTAATCAATCTTATCAAAAAGGTGTAAAAAAAAAAATCATCCCTGCCTATATTCTCTTTAGTATCTCAGTATTCCAAATCATTCATACGAAATTTTAATATGATGCTCTAATAATTATTAACTTTTCACGATCATAAACCTATAAAAGTAAATAGCACCAACATTCTACAATTTATATTTTCCAAAAACATCATTACATGAATATACCTCAGAAGTGACATCATAATTCGATTCATTCTAAATACACACTATTTGTATTTTCTCATCCCAACTTTTGTGTCGATGCTACAATATCAGCGAAAATCTTCCAGTACTACATTTTTACTTGATAAATCATAACTCAACAATAGAAACTCGTAATTATGATTTCAACTCAAACGAAATACACGATTACATCAAATGTAAGATTCTCATCCATTCTTGACTAATACATATTGTGCTTGCTGCGTTCTAGAGATGAAATTGATAAGCAAGCAAAGTAGGATATGGGTAAGTTTCCAAGCTGGATGTCCCAAAACACTCATGTTATAATTTCTCTCCCTTGGGTCTTGCAAGGTCAAGAAGAGAAAAGAGAGAAAGATAGTCCTGTTGCTTTCTAGAAATGAAGATTTGAAAAGCATTTCAGGACATGATGTGCATGTGACTCATTTTCGAGACTTTCAAAATACCCATATCGGATGCTCTCTCTCTTCTGTCATTTACGAAGACTTGAAGAAAAGAGAGATATTTAGCCTGAGAAGCATGATCAAGGATAATCTTGCTTCCTCAGGACATGATCAACGATAATCTTGCTTCAATGGTTTACTACTGAGAGTATAAGGTGTTGGGTTTGTGAATCAAGTCGTGATGCTGCATTTTCTTTTTTCTTTTTTTTTCTCTTGAGGATACGCTCAACTAGAAAAAAAAAGTCGAGCTTTCATTGTATGGAAGGCTATTAGCAAAAGATTTCAGGCGAAGGGGTATGATCAGAAGGCATGTGTTGCAATGGAGAAAGAGGTGGAAATTTATAGGAAAGATTTCTGGTAATGAACGAGCGTGTGTGGTGCGCGTTGGCATGACAATTGCCCACGCATGGAATCCAAAGTCGTTGAGTGAATAGTAAGTTTGAAAAAATGAGCTCAGTCGAATTTATGACAGGAGACCAGATCCTACTTCAACGAGATCTTTTGACAAAAAAATCCTTCGCGGCCCGAGGTCGCCTAACGCTTTGTTGTTTACTGTTTATTTCACTTGAAGTGAAAAATTTCTTTAAAGCTACTCGTCTGCTGCTTCCAGAAACTTCAAAAAATCTCTTCAGTTTCTGACTCTCAGTCTCTTCTCAATACTTCATCTCTCCCAAATCCTTCGTATTCTCAACCATTTTTCCTTACTCTCCTAAATATGGGAGCATCATCATCATCTGTTAACAACATCGATTTGAATGTTGCTCTTGCAGCACAACCTATTGTTATTCCTATTATGCAACCGGATGTGCCTGCTGTTCCCCCTGAAGTGCCTGCTATACCTCCTGTTGTACCTGTTGCACACCCTAATGAACTTGCTACATATCCTGACGTATGGCAGCCAACTTTTGTCTTTGACAATCGTCCTATCACTATTCACGATTCTGTCATGCTCCATGATTCTACTGCTGTAATAGTGGCCAAAGGTTTCGTAATTCCACGGGATCAAACGTTCTTAGCTGATAGGTTGGATACTGATGCTATTAATAATTCATTGGCATTCAGTATCCAAGGTGCTGCTTCAGTTTCTGACATGGCACAACGTTTGAGTGCCAGAAATGTTGAGCTGAAAGTCTCAAGAAACCAAATTGGGGTCTTACAGCGACTGCTCAAATACTACAAACGAAAACACGTGGATTTGAAGCAGGAGAATACTCAGCTGAAAAAGATGATGTTATCCTATGCAGAATACTTGGGACCAAAGGTGCTAGAAATGGAGAAGAATACCGAACGTCTCCAGCGACAGCACGAAAAACTTCGAGTCGATGTTCAGGGGTGTTGCAAGTCTCTCCGCACACGCTCTAGTCAGGTACCTCATTAGAAATAAATATTCTCTTCAATTATATAAATATATACGATTCTGCTCATACTAGGTTTTCTCTGTGCAGAAATAATCTTCCTGGAGCAGCTCTGAGGAATCATTACCACATGTCTCTTTATGCAACAAATTCCTTTTTTTTTTTCTTTTTTTCTTTTTTTTTTTATGGACACTGGTATGTAATATTATAAGGAGCTTGTTCTCCAAACATTTCTTTTCGTAATCATTCAGTGCTCATTCAATATTCATTATGAAATCATTCTGTCATTGTAATAACTTCCTTTAAACAAACAATCTGTTTAAAAAGTTAATCACTCAATAAAACATCTAAGTATGCACCATCACATGTTATCAACCTCTAAAATACCTTAATATCATTGAACATATATCTTATAAGAGAAAATTTAGATCATGTCACTATATTATATCACTATATTATATTGTCTTTCAACTCTTACCTTTATACTTTAAATTACCTCAAGGATAATAATCCATTACTTTGGCTGTTGTTCTTTTCTTCATTTTGTCTTATGCACCTAGATAGTCTATTAATTTCTCTTGTTGCTTTTATGGATTTAATTCCTTATGTCTTGGAATGTTCTTAATATGCATGAGATGAAAATTTGTGCCAATGGACTTGTTTTTGTGGTTACCTAAAGAATGAGCTTATGTGGTATATTTTGCCTATGCTTTATCCCTTGTGCACATTTAAGCTTTAAATTGAGGTTTTGTTTCACTTTATTTGTGAGATCTGTTTGGTAACCATATGAGGTTTTTGACTAGTCATATTTTTCAAATTTGCTAATTGAACCTAGGGCTTATAAATTCATGCTTTCTCTTTTGTGATCAGCACCACAAGTTTAAGGACACTTTCTCATAGAGAAAAATAAAAAATAAAAATTAGTGAAACAAATAAAATCAAAAGATTATATTCCAAAAGGAATTTATTTCACTGTGTCAAACTTGTGCAAATTGTTTTACAAAGAGAAATGTATAGGATGAGAGTGACTAGGCTCTAGTATGATAAGGTTTGACTTTTGATTTGATATACTTGTCAAAACCTCATGGTGGTGAAACTTTCTCCTCATTTTGTAAGTTGACCATTTTTCTCTTTGAATGGCTTACACACACACCACACAAGCATGGGTTGAATGAAACATTTTTCTTTTCTTGGGTTAAGCAATATGAGTTTCTTGCCATTTCTAGTCTCATATATATTTTGCATATTTGGAGCATGTTTGGAATTTTCATTGTGCGATACATGAATCGTTGATGTGTGTATCATGTGTGTTCATTGGACTTTTGAGGAGGAGAAGTCTTGTTCATTTCAAGTTTCTTGTTGTTATTAAGTCATGCATTGAGGGGGAGTTTTGTTTTGTTTATACTTCTTGTATTTTTTTTTAAGTTTTGATCATGAGTATTTTTGTGTTGATGATACTCTTATTCCTGTTCTCCATATGTTTGATATGTTTTGTGAAGTGTTTCAAGAATCCTTTTGTCAATTTGTGACAAAAAGGTGAAGAAAATTGGATTGACAACAACCGTTTATCATGGATATCCCACATTTTGGTTGTCTTTGGATTCTGCTAGGTTTTGTCACCGAATTGCTAAAGGGGGAGTTTGTTAGTATTTTTGTTGGCTCAATTCGGTTCCAAAATGCAGAGGCTACTATTTACGGGCTCAAACACTGATATAAAATGCTCAGAATCGAATCTATAGAATTCATAATGTTGATTCATGTGTCATGATTGTCCATGCAAAGTTTCAGCTCAATCGAACCACAAACACCCATCGATTGAACCTGTTGATCAAGAACTAACGGAATTTCCAAATTGCTAATGATTGCTGATTTTCACCCTCCGTAGTCCATGTCCGGACAACAGTTTTAGAAGCTCTATTTCTTCTCCGCAAGGACCTGTCCGGACACCCCGTACTTATTATGCCCAAAAACATTTTTTTTGTGGGCCCAGGTGGTTTGATGTACTGATATATATACATCATTGTAGAAGAGAGATGCATGAATTTTTAGAACCCTAGAATTCGTGTGAGGCTGTGCTTGAGTGATTATTTTATTGTGAGCCAAATTGATTCCCTTTAGAGGATTTTTGTTAGTTTTGAGAACAAAATCAAGTTGTAGCAATTCTCATAATTATACAACCAACATACATAAACTGAAAATCTATAAATTAAGATACAATCAAACCATTGTGCTTGAATAGGGTTACATCAATACCCCACAAAGGGTTTTAGCCGCTCATGACTCTACTAAGCTCCAATAACTATTTGCTGAATTTTTACTCTAGGTAGCAGTGATGTCTTTCTTTAATGTTTATAGGCCTATTTATAGGGATTCGGAAAAACCTAGAAGCCCTAAAAACCCTATGAAAATTGTAGGTCAGTCTCCCATTCCAAGTGGGAGACTAAAAACCCAATCCAAGGTGGAAAAGGACTGCTGCCGCATTTTGGAAAGCCGAGTGCACTCGATCTCACGGTATGTGTGCTCGAGTGCACCTACACTCGAGCCTAAGCTGGAATATGCTCGAGTGCATCAGTGTGCTGCGCTAGATCCCAGGTCTCCAGAATGCTCCCAAAATGTCCTTTTAAGCCCAATTTCCACTGGAATTCTTTCATCTGTCATATAAGACCCTGAAACACAAAAACAAAACAAAATTAAACAAATAACAACGCTAAGGAATTAACATATGCAAGTTAAAAGGCTTGAATGTGCAACATTCATCGCTCATCAATGTTGTTGTTCTTCACATTTTGGGCTATGTCAAGGGTACCATGTTTCATGGTCTTCACTTCTCTTCTCATTAATCTCTTGAGTTCTAGGCCTACTCTTACGCTAATTGGGCTAGTGATCTCACTGATCGTCGTTCCACCACTGGATATTGTTTCTTACTTGAAACTTTTTTAATTCATGGTGCAGTATGAAACAATCTGTTGTTGCTCGATCTAGTACTGAAGCTGAGTATCGTGCTCTTGCTAACACTACATCTGGACTTCTTTGGTTACGATGGCTTTTTTTCGACATGGGTGTTCCTCATTCCACTAGTTCTCATGTTCATTGTGACAATCAAAGTGCCATATAGATTGCTCATAATTATGTTTTCCATGAGCGCACAAAACATTTCAAGATTGATTGTCATTTCATCCAGCATCATCTTCAGCATGGTATTTTACATCTTCATTCTGTCACCTCTGTAGATCAATTGGCTGATATTTTTCCCAAATCTCAGCCACCGGGACAACTCAATGATCTTATCTTCAAACTCAAGTTGGCTTCGCCCCCTATAGTTTGAGGGGGATGTTAGAATATTATATTTCCATAATATTTATGTGACAAAATATTTTCATAATATTCTCAATATATTACGGAAATATTCTCCATATATATTATTGCAATATTTGATACCGTATTCATTATTGTAAACATGTTGATTTTATGTGACTTTGTAATTATTGTATTTCCTTTCTTTTAGGGCCTTATTCAACTATAAATAGGTCATTTTATTGTACAATTAAACATACATCAAAAATACAAATTTCTTCTTTACAATTATCTTTCTGTTGTCTATTTTAACAAAAAGGTTGAGGAAACTCACTTCTAGTTGAGGAGAAAATGATGAAGAAAAATGGTTATGACACGCTTGGCCAGGTCACATCCAGGACAAGATCTGCTTCCTGCTCCAAAGGGAAGGAAAGTCCCTCTAACTTTTATATTCTATTACAAGAGAACTAACAATTCAATTAATAATTTCGAGAAATATCTCAAAAGAATTTTTTTAAAAAAAAAAAAAAATCATAATATGTACCAAATAATTAGAAAAAAAAAAAAAATGTTTTACATATCTATCTAAGTATATATACCACTTACATCCCATCTTGATGGATTAAAAATCTTGTGGGCTTTCATAAGTTTCAGGATCCATACGAATAATTCCAAGCCAGACAAAAACTTTCCATGCTTTTGGTATTGTGTAGCCTAAAAAAAATAACTTTCACCTAATGAGCCATGTTATAAACAAGACGAATATAAATAGTGAAGAAATACTTGTCATATTTGATTATCATTGATGCTAATATCGACTTTTGCCTCCTTGAATACCCCTATGAGACTTATTGTACGTAACATCTCATCAACTACCTATATCATGATAGGTAGTTGATGATATAGGTAGTTGATGAGATACATTAGCACCAATAATATATTGACAGGTGACAATCTAATCTAAACTATAAATTTATAAAATTATATGACAGGTGAAAAACCAGCCTCAGGGTCTCATATTTCGGCTTTCTGGGAAGGACATGCAAGCAAAGGCGGCAAATTTCAGTAAGGATGTGAACAGAGATTTTGAAACCAACAACTGGGACGGCGAGAAAGGTTTTCGTGAGGCCAAGTGTCAGGAGTTCGGACCAAAAGGAGACTAGCGTTCGTTGAATGCGTGTGAGAGGGATGGAGCAGAGCACGACCATATGACAGAATCTATTTGTTAGGTTTTAGGTTGGCCTAATTCAATGACTTGTCTTGTAATATTATTGTTGTTGATATCTTTCTTTGAGTGTTTAAAACTTTGGGTAATCGATTTTAGGTTCTCAAAGACTAGCTAAAGAAGTCTCTGTTTTCCCGTCAAAAGCCCTGTTAAAACGATACATGTAACGGGGAGTTACTGATTTCCCGTCAGGAGTGTCATTAGGACGAGACATGTAACGGTAGTTACTGTTTTCTCATCAGAAGTTGCATCAAGATGGAACATATAACGGAAGTTACTGTTTTCTCGTCAGGAGCTACGTCAGAACGAGGATGTGACATGAGTGAAGCTGAAGCTACTGTTTTATCGTTAGGAACCCTGTCAGAACGGGACATGTAACAAGACCATAGACGAAGCTACTGTTTTCTCGTCAGAGGCTACGTTAAGACGAGACAAGTAGTGGAAAGGAGACATTTGTTCTTCATGTCAGGACGAGATTGCTTTCTCGTTAAGACGTGGATTGTTTCAGATCTACAAATCTGGCTTTCACGTCATAATGAGAAAATGTCCCTAAAAAAAAATTGAAGACAAAATGATTGTACTGGGGTTATTCCACTATACATACAATATTAGGGGACACATCCCTAAACCTCAGTTTCATATATAATTATTTCAATTTTCTAAGGCATCATTGTCGGAATGCCGGCCCACAGAGAATATCCCACCACCTTACCTGGTGCCTGCTGGAGTCTTTAATTCAAGTGGTTGCTGGATCTGGGCCTGAAACTTGTGGCCCAGTTATAGACAACAGGCAGCTGAATCGGAGTTGTTCGCATTGACTCATTAATAGGAATCAAAGTGTTTGAATGATTTTTGATTCCGCACATTTCATTGATTTATACAGAGTATTTTATACATGGTGTTTGGTGTTTGTAAAATGAAAAGAAAATACAATTTGATTTTGGTGAATATATATTTTTCTTCTTGAAAATGCTAGGTCTTCTCCTCCTGATATTTCACACATTTCATCATCTCAATGTAATTAACTACGGGTATTTGACTTTTTTTGGTTTGATATCGATCATGGATGGTTAGATTTTTTTTTTTTTTTTCCTCGGTTCCACGGTTAGGATTAGTATGAATTAATAGCTATCATTAATATTATTAGCCTTTCAGGGTTTTATATTATTCTACATCGAAGAACTTAATTTGGTAAGTCGTACTCCTGCCCATTGTACTATTCTCATTTAGCATGAATTAATATGTTACAATTAGCATATATATATATATATATATATATATATATATATAAAAGGACATTCCCCATAAAAACTCAGTTACCTAAAGGTTAGGCGTATCTGCCAACCTAAAACCGCTAACTGCATCTTCCTAGTTAGACAGTTAGCGGTTTTTGCCAACTGCATACTAAAGCAATTACGTGATTAGCGATTAATAACCACCCGCTTGTACCAGCTTACCCATAACATTCACAACCGAACCTTATATATATATATAACAATTATTGGTCAAAATGTTGGTTTTGCAAAGCTACATTAATTAGTATTGTGCATGTGATAGTAGTTGGATAACAATATATTTTCTAGCACTATTACTCTTTCATAATTTATATTGTTTCATTTTTGTGATAAATAAAATGAAGATTTTAAAAGCCTTTAATTGTACATTAAACTTTAAAAGTTAATTTTTGCTTGTAGGTTTGTAGCTTTATACACATACATTTTGTTACAGGTCCATAACCCTGTAAATATATATTAGAATTATTATTAAATAAGATAATGATGTATTACTATTCTTATTAGGAAAATAAAGAGACTTGCTCATAAAGCAATATCTTTAGTAAGAAATATGGGATTTGTCTCCCATTAGAATTATATTTTATATTTATGTGTATTTCTAGTTTTGTCATGTATAGTAATCTATATAAACGTAAGAGTGATCAACAAAATATATGAGAAGTTTAATATTCAACTCTATTAGTTGTTTTGTGAGGTTTAAGGTTCCTCGAATTACCCTAAAATTTGAAGGCCCAGGATTCTTCGAATTATCCTACTAAACCCTATCAAAATCTATTGCTCTCGTTGATTATTCATCTATTATTATGAAGGCTTGTAACAACTTGGTATTAGGGCTACGTAACGACGACAAACCAAATCAAAATTCAAGAAAGCATAAAATCAAATAACATAAAGATTTTGGTACAGAGTGGAAACATTTTTAGAACTTTTCAAAAGTAAAACTATTTTGGGGGCCAACCAACCCTAAAGGCATTCACTATAGAATACTTGTGTTACATGTTGTTATACTTACAAAACCTTTGCAAGTTGTTATACTTTCAAAATCTTTGCAACTCCGAAGAATCAATCTTGTAACATTGGCAAACAACCTACAACCTAATCACCTCTCACCGCAATGGCTCCAAAAGTTTTTGCCTTCTTCTACACGAATCACCTTCACAAATGAAGCTCCTTTGCTTAAAACCATAACTCTATTGGTTGGAGGCTTTTCTGATGTTTGATTTGGCAAAGATGAAACTATGAGAAGTTTATGATCTGTTTAGGCTTAAGAAATACAGTAGTTAAACTTCTTTCACAACAAATACTTGTTAAGCTAGAAGTCATGGTATATGAGACTTATACAAGAGCGAGAGGAAGCAAGACTTTTTAAGCTGAGTCGGCTAGGGTTTCATAATTTTCTCACTTAGCACTTTAACGTCTGTGATATCTATTAGGTATTTTATTTCAAATACCTTAATCATATACAATATATATATACACAAAGTAATTTAAAAATTGAAATGAAAGAATTAGTAGCACTTGGACATACCAAATATACGAAATGAGCCCATTTGGGTTTATAATTTCAAAAGGTACAATTTAAAAATATTGATTTTAAAACATGGGATTTTTAAAAATGCAAATAAGTGTTGGATAATATCACAGTTTACCCTTTAAAATTGCAATATATATATATAAGTCGGACAAAATGATTGGCATTGGAATTATCCCACTATACATACAATATATATTAAGGGGACACATCCCTAAACCTCGGTTTCATATGACTTCTATATTAATCCAGTGCTAATCAACATATTCATCTGTAATTTTCACTGTCAACTGTCAACAGATCACAAAACCTTTAACAATTATATTTTATAAACTATCTCATGATTTGTGAGAAGTCCAATTTAGAAGTCAGTGAAAATTAGAATAAGCTATGAGACCCATTTAATTAATTAAAGTGCATGTTGTTCTCTTGCATGCTTAGTGAGCCAGAAGCTTCTTAACCTATAATATTAATGGCAAGGAAAAGATGCAAATTTGTTATCTTAATTAATAAAACTATAGAGGAAGAAAGTGGACTATAAAGAACAAGTGTGGTCCAAGAATGCAGCCTCCAATAGCTTGAAATTTTTGGTCCAACCAAAACTAAAAATCACATCTATAATGCTAGCTGTTTGTTTGGTCATCTTATTATGCATTGGTGTGAATTGTTAATTTAACGCAGCATACAGGAATAAAAAAGCCATAAAATTAAGGATGTCAAAAGGAAGACCTTTAGAGGATGCCATAGTATAAATAACATTATATTAGATGCACTCATATTTAACTTAATCTTTGGTAAATGGATCTTCTATATGATCCCAATCTCTTAAATTTTGTTTGAAATTTAGATAAAGAATGAGAGAAAATAGTGTGTAGCCTGAAGTGTTTGGGTGGGCCAAGGCCGCCTAGTACGAACCTACCTGCTCAACATCCTGTGTTTTGCAACTCCTTCTTTCATTCTCTACTATACCTGAATGAAAGAATCTCGGTCCTTCCATCTCTCTCACCCATTGTCTAGGCTATGCTCTAGCTAGACGTACCAAATGGCACTTATTCGCGCAAAACTCAAAACCCAAATTTAAAAAAAAAAAATGAAAAGAAAAGAAAGAGACAAGAGCATGACATTGATAATTGGACTTCACTGAAATGGATATGGTCATTAATTTTGGTTGGGCCAAAATATGTAGAATCGACCAACTTATCTTACTGCCTTTAATGTCATTGGCCCACATGCCTCTTGAGCATGGCTGTCCCCATTCTCTTATTAAAACCAGCAAAAGCTCAACGGAAGCAAAGTGAATTTACATCAGCCAATGGGATGTGGGTTCTTTTTTCTTTTTTCTTTTTTCTTAAGCATGTCGGTTCGATTATATCTACCAACTGGACAAAATAAACATACGGTTGCCTCGTAAAATGATTGAAGTTTACCCTTTTTTTAAAAAAAAAAATTTTAAAAAGAAAAAAGAAAAGGTATTATAGCAAGATATATGGCGTCTCCAAACTCTCTTTGAAAATTTTGTATAGTGGATTATAAAGTAATAATTGTTCATTTGTAAAAATAAATCATAAATATAGTGGATTATATATCTCATAAATGAGGCTTACCTAATTTATATATATATATATATATATATATATAATAGAACAATTTTAACTTTTCCATCCTAGACCATGTGGTCACTTGTAAGGTTTGAATGAACTTTAAATTATGAAAAATTAATCTCCTGAAGTATGAATCAATTGAACTATAATACAAAATATATAGAAAAATTTTAAAACATATATGTTATAAAATATAATCTAAATCATAAAAAATCCACTTCATTTCATCTAATAATGTACACTTATCTTGCACGACTAATGTTAAGGACCATTTTTTTATCCTCTTAATTATTATTGGAATTTGAAATAATTCACTATTAAATTTTAATTTAATAATAATTTTAAAAAATATGTCAGTTTTAAACAATAAAAAATATTCCCTAAGAACACTAGTAACAGATGCCCTATATGCCATTCCCTTCCCTATGCTTAGAAAAAATCTCAAAAAAAAAAACTACAAAAACACACCCACATCAAAAGCCATATATTTAACCTACACCAAAGGGTATCTACATACCCAATGCTTTTTTTTTTTTTGTTTTTTTGAACAAATGCGAAATCTTATTCAATAACTGAAAGATCCAAAGGATCATAAAACAGCAAGGGAAGCTTCCTTCCTTACAATGCTACCGATTTCAAATGGTAGGGAATCCGACCAAGTAATCTCAGTAACAAAATTGAGAGCCAACTTTGCTAACCCATGGGCAACACCGTTGGGCTCTCTCTTTACATGGATAAAACGTGAATTTCCCAACCCAGTTAACCCAGCCACAACTCCTTCTATTAAATGCCCATAAGAACTCAAACAAGGTTGATCTAAGTTAATAGTTGTGATAATCTACTTGGCATCCCCCTCAAAGGTGATATCTGTCAACCCAATGTCCTTAGCAAAAATTGTTGCGTGAAGTGCAGCTTGAACCTCAGCCAAAACCGGATCAAACTTACTATCAATGGGGATCCCACGGGCTGCCACAAAATTACCCATGGAATCCCTAGCAATGAAATCCAAACCCGTTTTGCCTCTTGTGTTCTCTAAGGCCGCATCCCAGGTGATTTTAAACTCCCTCAGAGGTGGAGGCTTCCATTGTATCTGCTGTGATTCTAGGTTCTGATTGACAGCTACTTCCACTGTTGCCACTCAGTCCGTATTTAGCACTGGAGGGCGTATCTTGGATTCATTTAGAAGTTTATTGTCTCTGCTTACCGTTGAGGCCTTGATTTGCACACAAAATTGGATAAGGAACACTCCAATAAACATTCGGAAGCTGGAGGAATTTGTGGAAAGCTATGATGTGCAAGAGACAGAAGGTAAATCTTTGTAAATTATTTGACACTTTTCAATTAACTAAATCTTCTTCTATTGTCAATTGTCATTATATTTTACATATTATTTGATTTGATGATTTCATTGATTTGTACTTGTAGGGGTGCGGTGCTATGCCAATGTGCTATCCTCCAACAAGGCTTCTTTGGCTCACAAACTATGCTGGAGGGACTTGGGTCATTTGAGACTTTATTTATTCTATCCAGATTTGAGATTTGGTTTTATCCAGACTTGTTCGTGCTTACTGCTTTGCTTCCATTTGGTTTGTAATGTGTATCCAGATTTGTGATTTGTCTTTTTAACTTTTTCATTTGTATTTGGATTAATAGATTTGAGCTATTTATGACTATGTATGTGAAATATATAATGTAGTATGTGATGTTTTGGGCCAAGCCTTATTCAAAAACATTGGCTGGCCCAAAAAACAGCATATCTTTTTTTATCTTTTTTGGAACATTTTGGCCCTAAACCCTTAAAATAAGAACAAAAAACAGGCAAATCAAAGGTCCAAAACACTTAAAAATCCCATTTTAAAAAAAAAAAAAAAAAACGGTTATAATTGTCGGTTATTGGATTGAATAACCGCTAACCACCTAGGCGGTTGCGGTTGCGGTTATTAAAAACTGATAACCACCCAAGTCGGTTGCGGTTAGCGATTATAGCCAATAACTAATGATTATAACCGTTTGAACACCCCGAATATAACCTATCTTCTTTCATAGGTTATGATAAACTATCACCTTCATATAAGTCCTTTTGTCTTTCTGTTTCCAATTATTTTGAACCTCGGTTTTATCACCAAGCCATTAAACATCAACATTAGAAGGATGCCATGGATAATGAAATTTCTGCTCTTGAGTAGAACAAGACTTGGGTTCTCACTGATCTGCCTCCACATAAGGTTTCCATTGGTTGCAAATGGGTTTTTAAGATCAAATATAAGGCAGATGGATCAATTGAAAGGTATAAAGCAAGGTTAGTTGCCACGGGTTACACACAATGTGAAGGATTGGATTATTCTGAAACATTTTCTCCAGTTGCAAAGCTTACTACTGTGAGGTGTTTATTGGCTCTTGCTGCTATTAATAATTGGTCCTTGCATCAGTTGGATGTTAATAATGCCTTCCTTCATGGGGAATTGAAGGAAGAGGTCTACATGAAGTTGCCTCCCGGATATGCTAACAAGGGGGAGTCTATGGTTTGTAGGCTCACAAAGTCTCTTCTTGGTTTAAAGCAGGCTTCTAGGCAATAGTTTGATAAATTTTCTATTACTTTGATCAATCATGGATTTTCTCAATCAAATGCAGACTACTCTCTCTTCACTAGAATGTAGGGTTCTGTTTTTATAGCCTTGTTAGTGTATGTAGATGACATCATTATAGCAAGTAATAATGATGATGCAGTTGCAGCTTTAACCAAGTACCTCTATGCTCAATTTAAGTTGAAAGATCTTGGAGATGAAAAAAATTTTCTAGGCTTGGAAATAACTCAAAGTGCAAAAGGAATTTCTTTGTGTCAAAGGAAATATGCCCTAGAAATTTTGGAGGATTCTGGTCTGTTAGCCTCCAAACCAGCAAAATTTCCCATGGAATCCAATCTTAAACTATCTAAAACAGAAGGTGAGCTTCTAGCAGATCCTACAAGCTATAGAAGATTGGTTGGCAGGCTGCTCTATCTCACTATTACCAGACCAGACATCTCCTACTCAAATCCTTGGTCAATTTATGGACTGCCCTAGACAGCCACACCTTGATGATGCAAACAGAGTTTTGAGATATATCAAGAGTGCTCCTGGCCAAGGTCTGTTTTATCCAGCATCTTCAAAACTTCATCTTAAGGGTTTTTGTGATTCTGATTGGGCAGGATGTCCTGATACTCGTAGGTCTGTGAGTGGTTATTGCATTTTCCTTAGAGATTCTTTAATCTCATGGAAATCAAAGAAACAGCACACTATCTCCAGATCCTCTGTAAAAGCTGAATATAGGGCTATGACTTCTTCTACTTGTGAGATTGTGTGCCTTCTAAGCTTGTTTACGGATCTTCATGTTTCACACTCTCAATCTGCCATTCTTTTTTGTGATAGTCAGGCTGCATTACACATTGCTGCAAACCCCGTCTACCATGAGAGGACAAAGCATGTATAAATTGATTGCCATCTCATTCGGGAGAAAATTTAGCAATGAGTCATTCGCACTTTGCTTGTTACTTCTCAACATCAAATTGCTGATTTGTTCACTAAGTCTCTTGGTTTAGGTCCATTTATGCATCTAATGTCCAAGATGAATGTCTCTAATATATTTCCTTCATCTTGAGGGGTATAAGCGAATGAAGATGAGCTGGAATCTGTTTTGTTAGTTGAAGAGCAGTTAGCATTGTAGTTAGAAGTTAGTTTATTTTCTGTTAATCTAGTTTGTACATAACAGTTTATTGTTATATTCATATGGCAGCTTGTATATGATATATATACTGCAAATGTACAAGAAACAATTCACAAAATGCAATATACAGAGAATTCCTTCTCTCCATTATCTCTCATTTCTCTGCTTTCTACATTGGTATTGCTTTGTTGACACATACATTTATAATGTAAAAATAAACCTCATCCCATAATAGTATGCAAAAATGCTCTGATAACCCACCGTTCTATTCTATATCTAATAAACCTCGAAATTTTAATTTTGGTTCGCTGACAAATAGTTTTGAAGTTGCTTGTAATTTCTAACGCGTTGTGATGACGCATTGTATGCAACAAGTTAACATTAACTGTCACTTTCTTATATTCTCAGCATTATCATTATATTAACAATCCTTCTGATCATGATCATGACTAGCTTGTTACAAAATATAAGGAGTGTCCCACGTGATAAGTATTAATTAAAACCACATGTAACTTGCGTCGATCTAAACTTCAACATTCTATACAACTCCTCATTCAAAATGACTCATCATTAATTATTCTATTAATAAACGTCGATAAATGGTGTCGTTTTCCGAATCGGGATCCCTTGCAAATCCCAATTACAGCAACCCCGATTCTCGTTTCCCACATGCCTTGGTTGGCATTAATAAATCCAGTCCTGTAATGACTGAGTACAACCATAAGATAACCTCTACTAATAACAAATAAACCAATTTGGTTGCCAGATATATATATATATATATATATATATATATATATATATAAAATTTGTGATTTGGCACCGCACCACCATATATATATATATAGTTCATTTGATCGAATGCATATTGTGAGTGAGGAAGAGAGGAAATTGATGAAGATGGAGTTGAATTTTGTGTATTTGATTGTTGCAGCTTTATTGGGTGGGTGGGTTTTTGTATTTTGGTTTCTCAAGAGAGTGAACGAGTGGTATTATGTTGGCAGGGTGGGAGAAATGGCATACCCTCTCCCACCGGGTGATATGGGATGGCCTTTTATTGGGAACATGTTGTCTCTCATGAAATGTCTAAGAGCTGGTGACCCTAACTCTTTCATCTATAACCTTGTCTCCAGGTCTCTCTCTCTCTCTCATCCCACTCTATATATATATATAGTAGTAGACAAAATTGCATGAACGCATGCTTAATTGCCTCCTTGCGATTTCTTTGGTTCAATTTTCTTTCTTTATCAACACATATAAAAGCAGTCATTATTATTGCATGATATTCCTATTTTCTTTTATTTTTTTCGTTTAGATAACTAAGCTTGCACCCATATTTGAGGAATTAAGATTATAAGTTTTGCTGATATTAATTGTTTGATATGCATTTAAGATATATGATAATATGAGTGTTTTTCATTAATTAAAAGAGACTAGGAAACCGAGCTAAATATTAAATGTACGTTCAAGTCTAACTTTTATAACTTTGTTTCGAATACTAGTAGAGTTTAAGCCAAGCTTATGTTATAGGTTGGACTCCTTTAATAAATGATCTTAACATTTTATTCAAGTTTGATTCATTTAATAAATAAATTGAACCGAGAATAAAATTTAGATAAGTATGAGTTTGAACTCTTCATGAAGTTCGGTTAGTTTACAACTATGCAAGGGAGGAACAATATTATATTATTTTTTATTATTATTATTATTATTTTGCATAAGTTCTTTGAAAATGTGAAATAGATCATTCCCTTGGTTTTCCGTCCAAAATATAATTGTGACATCCGTTAATGTCATGTCAGCATTTTTGACACATGACAGTAAAATAATAATTGTGAATTATTTAATTAAAAAAATGAAGGGATGGCCAACGATAGGATTGCCACCCCAACCTGTATGAGACTATGAGGTGGTAGCCAACCACCACATGGGGGTTTGGGTGTGGCCAACTGCCACACCTTAGCGGTTGGGGGTGGCTTCCCCACTACTGGCGGCCCCTTCTTTTTTCATTTTTTATTTTTCATTTTTCTTTTTTCTTTTTTTTTTTAGAGATTTGATTTTTTAATTAAATTTAATAAAAAAATTATTATTTTAATGTGATGTAACAAAAATGTTAATGTTGCACTAACATATGGCACAATTTCGGACGGAAAACCAACGAAAGAATCGATTTCACATTTTCAAAGAATTTATGCAATTAATTTTAATTGGGAAAAAAAATTTTGAGGTGTGATCTGTTTTACTTAGAGATTTATCTAAAATTTTCCCTAAATTTAACTAAGAAAAAAAAAAAAAAAAAAACTTTTTATAATTTTTCCAAGCCAATTTATTTGATCACTTCCATTCAAATTAACAAAATTATATTGTCAGATTACGTATTAATCAAGTGATATCTTATTTCCTCGCTAAAATTTACTAGTATTCATATAAAAGAATCACAAAATGACAAATGTTTAGTTGGCGACACAGATATAGGAACAGTGCAGGCATCTACAAAATGCACCTGTTAGGGAGCCCAACTGTCGTCGTTTACACGCCTGAATTATGTCGGCGTGTCTTGACAAATGAGGAGCATTTCAAACATGGTTATCCTAAATCCACAGATCTTTTAACAGGGAGAAAAGGCTTACAAAATACTTCAAACGCAGAACACAGGCGTTTGCGCCGCATAATCGCGAATCCCATCAACGGACACCAGGCACTAGCAATATATGTCGAACATA
>NC_081549.1:19221682-19270993 GCF_901000735.1 Corylus avellana
GAGAGGAAATTGATGAAGATGGAGTTGAATTTTGTGTGTTTGATTGTTGCAGCTTTATTGGGTGGGTGGGTTTTTGTATTTTGGTTTCTCAAGAGAGTGAACGAGTGGTATTATGTTGGCAGGGTGGGAGAAATGGCATACCCTCTCCCACCGGGTGATATGGGATGGCCTTTTATTGGGAACATGTTGTCTCTCATGAAATGTCTAAGAGCTGGTGACCCTAACTCTTTCATCTATAACCTTGTCTCCAGGTCTCTCTCTCTCTCTCATCCCACTCTATATATATATATAGTAGTAGACAAAATTGCATGAACGCATGCTTAATTGCCTCCTTGCGATTTCTTTGGTTCAATTTTCTTTCTTTATCAACACATATAAAAGCAGTCATTATTATTGCATGATATTCCTATTTTCTTTTATTTTTTTCGTTTAGATAACTAAGCTTGCACCCATATTTGAGGAATTAAGATTATAAGTTTTGCTGATATTAATTGTTTGATATGCATTTAAGATATATGATAATATGAGTGTTTTTCATTAATTAAAAGAGACTAGGAAACCGAGCTAAATATTAAATGTACGTTCAAGTCTAACTTTTATAACTTTGTTTCGAATACTAGTAGAGTTTAAGCCAAGCTTATGTTATAGGTTGGACTCCTTTAATAAATGATCTTAACATTTTATTCAAGTTTGATTCATTTAATAAATAAATTGAACCGAGAATAAAATTTAGATAAGTATGAGTTTGAACTCTTCATGAAGTTCGGTTAGTTTACAACTATGCAAGGGAGGAACAATATTATATTATTTTTTATTATTATTATTATTATTTTGCATAAGTTCTTTGAAAATGTGAAATAGATCATTCCCTTGGTTTTCCGTCCAAAATATAATTGTGACATCCGTTAATGTCATGTCAGCATTTTTGACACATGACAGTAAAATAATAATTGTGAATTATTTAATTAAAAAAATGAAGGGATGGCCAACGATAGGATTGCCACCCCAACCTGTATGAGACTATGAGGTGGTAGCCAACCACCACATGGGGGTTTGGGTGTGGCCAACTGCCACACCTTAGCGGTTGGGGGTGGCTTCCCCACTACTGGCGGCCCCTTCTTTTTTCATTTTTTATTTTTCATTTTTCTTTTTTCTTTTTTTTTTTAGAGATTTGATTTTTTAATTAAATTTAATAAAAAAATTATTATTTTAATGTGATGTAACAAAAATGTTAATGTTGCACTAACATATGGCACAATTTCGGACGGAAAACCAACGAAAGAATCGATTTCACATTTTCAAAGAATTTATGCAATTAATTTTAATTGGGAAAAAAAATTTTGAGGTGTGATCTGTTTTACTTAGAGATTTATCTAAAATTTTCCCTAAATTTAACTAAGAAAAAAAAAAAAAAAAAAACTTTTTATAATTTTTCCAAGCCAATTTATTTGATCACTTCCATTCAAATTAACAAAATTATATTGTCAGATTACGTATTAATCAAGTGATATCTTATTTCCTCGCTAAAATTTACTAGTATTCATATAAAAGAATCACAAAATGACAAATGTTTAGTTGGCGACACAGATATAGGAACAGTGCAGGCATCTACAAAATGCACCTGTTAGGGAGCCCAACTGTCGTCGTTTACACGCCTGAATTATGTCGGCGTGTCTTGACAAATGAGGAGCATTTCAAACATGGTTATCCTAAATCCACAGATCTTTTAACAGGGAGAAAAGGCTTACAAAATACTTCAAACGCAGAACACAGGCGTTTGCGCCGCATAATCGCGAATCCCATCAACGGACACCAGGCACTAGCAATATATGTCGAACATATAGAGGACGTTGTGATTAATTCCTTGGATGAATGGGCTAGCATGAACAAGCCATTCGAGCTCTTAACAGAAATGAAGAGGGCTATCGTCAAGGCCATGACGCGCATTTTCATAGGTTCTATTAGTGATTCTACTTTCTCAACAACACAGAATCTGTTTAATGACTATTTTGAGGGACTAGTTTCCATGGCCATTGATATCCCGGGATTTGCTTTCCATAAAGCATTCAAGGTAAAATTTCTTTGTTATATGAATCATTTACTTAAAACAAAGTATTTTTGAAATTCACTACATCATTTCACGATTCAAGGCATCCCTATTTTTTCTCAAATGGTAACCTATGAACCAAATTAGATTCATACTGTTGATTCATGATGATTTACACCCCCTTTTATATATATATATATATATATATATATATATATATAAGGTGAAGGTGGTATGAACCACTTTTGTCGAGAGCTGTACATATATAGAAGTATATATATTTCTCAAATGGTATCCTATGAACCAAATTAGACTCTCTTTTTTTTTCTCAGCTATGAATCAAGTTAGATTGATACTGGCTTAATTAAATGGATATCAGGCAAAAAAAGAGTTGGTGAAAGTCCTTCAATCTGTCTTGGACGAAAAGAGGATGACGGCTAAAAGTAATGATGAACACAAGGGAAAGAAAGATATGATGGATTTGCTAATGGAGGTTGAGGATGAGGATGGTCAAAAATTGGAAGATGAGGATATCGTAGCTTTACTGGTCAGCTTCTTCGCAGCTGGTTTTGGGAGCACGACAACTAATACACTACGGGCAATAGTACACCTATCAGAACATCCTGAAGCCCTAAAAAAAGCCAAGGTATGGAGCTTTGAAGAGGCATTAATTAGTTGGTTTAAACCTCAAAAGTCAACAGAGCTTCTTATAATTTGATATAATCCATTTTCCAGGAAGAACAAGAGGATATCACGAAGAGAAGACCATCTACCCAGAAAGGATTGAACTTTAAGGATATTAAACAAATGCAATATCTTGCCAAGGTATGGAGTTTTGACTTTTTCATTCCTTTTGTCTATAATCCATAGATTTGTAATTTAGATTAGAATGTCACCCGTCAATATATTATTGGTGCTGATGTATCTAAGTGGCCACGTAACATTAACTTTTTGGGCTTGGTGTGTGTACTGCCTCTAGATGACCAAACCTGAGAAGTGTGTGACATTAATGACTTATTTTTTCTTTTTTTAATAGAGAAGTAAGCCATAGGAATCTATTCTATAAAATTCAAACTACAAGAGCTAATTCTTTGTTCTTTTTTAATAGAGATGCAAACCACATGCATAGATTGATTTTGCAAAAAAAAAACAAAACAAAAAAAATTCTAAAATAAAGGAGACCATCTACAATTGTGTTTCTAATGCTCATGCTTAATTAGAAGCTTAGCAAAACCCTCAATACATGTACCAAGCTGCAAACTCCTATCTGAAAAAACTTAATTGACTGCAATTAACACCTATTCGGATTGTATAGGTGCTTTACAAAATATTGTGCGAAAATAGATCTGACCTAACACAAAATAATCAACCAAATACAAACATGTAATGAACAATAAAGAACACAGGTATTTGGTTAAGAAGAGGAAACCATTTAGAGAATTCTCTGAATATAAAACCTCTTCAGAGCAGTTAAACCCAGGAAATCACTCCACTATAAAAGAAACACGAAATTACACAATGTCAACTTGCAAAACCTTTGGTCGTGACAATCCAGTGTACTAGACAAGTGACCCACTTGTACACTAGCATAGTAGTTCTTCTAGAACCTATGGGGATTTTTTTCTATATGAGTTCCTTCACCAGAACTCCGATTGGCTTCAAGTGTTGATCGTAGAAACAAGGATGAGATTTCTCACATTTACTCTAATAGAGATACAAACGCTCCAGTTCGATATCTCTATCACTCTCTCTTAGCTCATAGTATTCGCTCTCTAAATACATACATAACAATGTGCATAAAGATCGTTTAAAAAGAAATCCGCACAACAATAAAGCAGCCGTGTCCGGACACAGCTAGGATTACATAGGCGTAAACCCTCAATGTCCGGACAGCCAAGCCTAGTGTCCGGATAGGCCAAGTAGAATGGAATTTCTGTAAATGTTGTCCGTACACGGCTTCTGGCTATCCGGACAGGTCTTCGAAATAAACTTTCTGAAAATGCTATCTGGACACTGCTTCTGGCTGTCCGGACAAGATGCTCATTTTCATCTGATTACGTGCAAACCACCGAATGTGCCAAAACATAAACTAACACTTTCATTTTATGTTCATGATATAGGTAATTGATGAGATGTTGCGCATAACAAGTCTCACAGGGTTATTCCGAGAGGCAAAAATCGATATAAGCATCGATGGTAAGTAGACATGGCCAATATTTCTTGACTATTTATTTTCCACTAGTTTATATATAATATATGGCTCATCAGGCAAAACTTATTTATTTTCAATTTTTCAGGCTACACAATACCAAAAGGATGGAAAGTTTTTGTCTGGCTTGGAATTATTCATATGGATCCTGAAACTTATGAAAGCCCACAAGATTTTAATCCGTCAAGATGGGATGTAAGTGGTATTCTTAGATATGTAAAACATTTTTTTTTTCTAATTATTTGGTACGTACATATTATGCTTTCTTTCTTTCTTTTTTTATTTCTTTGAAATATTTCTCGAAATAATTGAATAATTACTTCTCTTGTAATAGAATATAAAAACCAAAGGAGGGGCTTTCCTTCCCTTTGGAGCAGGAAGCAGATCTTGTCCTGGAATGGACTTGTCCAAGCTTGTCATAACCATTTTCCTTCATTTATTTCTCCTTAACTACAAGTGAGTTTCCTCAACTTTTCAATATGGCCAACTTTCTCCTCTTGTTTTTCTCCAAGGGAATGAAACATCATCACGAACAACATATATATGCTCTATTAGACCTCCCTAGAAAGTTAGTTGACTAAGGAATTACTTCAATTTTGTTAACATAATCTACTAACAAAGTATCTTTTTTGTTTGTTTGTTTATTTTTATAAATATTTACTCCTTTCTATTCTTAAAATGGTTTCTATTACGAGTACTGCAGGCTCAAGCGGATTAATCCAGAATCTCCACTACATTACTCATTAATGGGATCAATGGTCGAAGACAACTACCTCGTTGAAATTATAAAGATCCCATAAACCATACTAATATGTACATGTGATGCTTTGTTTTGGGTCACGTTTTACTTGCTTTATTAATAAATAAATGCCTTGCACTATGCAATAGTACTGTGTATGAAAATATTGTTAACTTATCGTGTATATATATAATCAGATTAATTAGCCTTGTATTCCAAAGATGAGATGCCTTCAATCTTATTTACATCCCTTACATTTAAGCTTTTTGAAGTTCTTACTTGAATTGGGAATTTGATACAATATGATTTTATATGTATCAGCTTGCTGCAAATTTTTATTTTATCATTGAGAGGTGGTGACTTATTTTTCTTCAAATTTGAACAATTCGTTCAAATTGGACAAGCTAAATGAGGTCCATGCTATGAAGAATAGGAAGCAAGAAAATAACTTATATAAGGACTTGGAACAAGCCAAGTCTTTTGTGTCCTCCATAAGAGAGTGACAAGTAAGCATGGGACACCAAAGAGAAGATAGACGAAAACACCGGATCAGGTCCTATTTCTCTCTCATTCATCGTTAAAAACCCTTTTCTAGCTCCCTATTCTCTAAAAAAGAAACACCCAAACAACTTCAGCCAACCACTCTCTGGATGACCCACCAACATAAGCCAAAAGCCACCGTCGATGTAGGTCACAGGGCCACAATTAAGTTTCTGGCCCAGATTGGTACCCTAGCATCTACTTGAATTAAAGACTCCAGCAGGCACCAGGTAAGGTGGTGGGATATTCTCTGTGGGCCGGCCTTCCGACAATGATGCCTTAGAAAATTGAAAATAATTATATATGAAACTGAGGTTTTGGGATGTGTCCCCTAAATATTGTGCGTATAGTGGGATAATCTCAGTGCAATCATTTTGTCTGACTTTTATATTTTTTTTTTTTTCAAGTCACTGAGAAAAAAGTAATGCTATATATTTAGTAGACTTCCATATTACTGTCATATAATTATAATGATGTAACAATAAAATTCAACATTTTGATCAACAAAGGCTTGTAAAAATAAAAATCAATGGCTGATATTCATTGTCATATCATCATAATTGTATGACAATATAACAGTAGTATTAAAGTTTACTAAATTATATTGTTTCTCATAAGGAACAAGTTATAAGATGGGAGTCTTTTCCATTCATGATTCGAATGAAAGAGAAAATGAAAGACCAAATCATGAATACTTCCGAACAGAATGCTAGACTTAGAAACAACCTATCAAACTATACAATGCGCACAGCTTATATATACATAAGTCAGACAAAATGATTGGTATTGGAATTATCCCATTATACATACAATATATATTAAGGGGACACATCCATCAACCCTAGTTTCGTATGACTTCTACATTAATTAATCTAGTACTAATCAATATATTCATCTGTCAACCGTCAACAGATCACAAAACCTTTAACAATTATATTTTATAAACTATCTCATGACTTGTGAGAAGACCAATTTAGAAGTCAGTGACGTTGTGCAAAAAACACGCGATCACAATTACGGTTAAATAAGGCTAGAACAATCACACACAAGATAACACCAAAATTTAAATAGTTCCCTCAATATGAGGTACGTCTATTGGCGGAGGCGATCACAAAGAAATTCACTATGAAAGATGGAGTACAAAAACATTGTAGAAAGAAAATCACTCATACTCAAAACCTCAATACACCCAAATTTCATTATCACACAATAGAGATTATTTCCCAAAGAGAATACAAAAGACAAGAATACTAACTCTTCTTCTTTTGCTGGGATACGATGGTGGTTGGTCTCTATTTCTTTTCCTCTTCCACTTAGCACCCTTTCTTTTTCTCCCTTATTTTGGCTCCTCCAAAATCAAGAGCGACGCCCTTTTATCACACACATTGCAGCCCACCTTTCTCTCTTTTAGAGACTAGTCTTTGTGCGGCTCTATCTTGTGATACGGTGCTTGCCGCCCTCAAACACAGCAGCCCACAAAATTATACTTGCGCGGCTATATTTTGCTTCTCTTGTGCACACAAAAAGAACCAAAAAGTACGTATATATAGCAAGCAAACTAGGTTACTTTTGGGAGAAAAGTCCACGTCGGTGCATTCCTCTCCCACTCCAAGTTGGAATATGAAACCAAAGCTTACAAGGACTAGTAAAAGCAATGGATCCCACACCAAACCTTGATGGGTCAAGGCACACACGTCAACAAGTGAAAATTAGAATAAGCTAGGAGACCCATTTAATTAAAGTGCATGTTATTCTCTTGCATGCTTAGTGAGCCAGAAGCTTCTCTAACCTATAATATTAATGGCAAGGAAAAGTTGAGATTAGTATTATATAGAGCTCCAATGATGGATCCAATTCTAAGGGCATGCATCTCAATTCTTTAATAGAACATGGAAATTTGTTATCTTAATTAATAAAACTATAGAGGAAGAGAGTGGACTATAAAGAACAAGTGTGGTCCAAGAATGCAGCCTTCAATTTTTGGTCCAACCAAAACTAAAAATCACATCTATAATGCTAGCTGTTTGTTTGGTCATCTTATTATGCATTGGTGTAAATTGTTAATTTAACACAGCATACAAGAATAAAAAAGCCATAAAATTAAGGATGTCAAAAGGAAGACAAGAAGGTTATATATAGACCTTTAGAGGATGCCATAATATAAATAACATTATATTAGATCGATGTACTCGTATTTAACTTTTAATCTTTGGTAAATGGATTCTCTATATGATCCTGATCTCTTAAATTTTGTTCGAAATTTGGATAGAGAATGAGAGAAAATGGTGTGTAGCCTGAAATGTTTGGGTGGGCCGGGCCACCTAGTGTGACAGACATATCTGCTCAGCATCCCGTGTTTTACAACTCTCGCTTTCATTCTCTACCCGAATTTTAGGAAATTCAAACAAAAACTTCTAAATAATCTCGGTCCTTCCGTCTCTCTCACCCATTGTCAAGGCTACGCTCTAGACGTGGAGAAGGATCCTCTCCATTTCACTTAAAATGGAGAGAGTCCATTTAATGTATTTAAGGGGCATAGTTGTCCAAAAAAATTTGTTCAAAAACTAAATGTACAACTATGCCCCTCTAAATACACTAAATAGACTCTCTCCATTTCCAGTGAAATTGAGAGGATCCTTTTCCAATAGACGTACCAAATGGCACTTGTTCGCGCAAAACTCAAAACCCAAAACTAAAAATAAATAAATAAAGGTTAAATTCACTTTACCCCTGAAGTTTCAGAAATTTTTCAATTCGAACTTCAATGTTTAAAAATTGGTAATGTACCCCCTAATGTTTCAAAAAAAAATTAATTTAGACCCTCTGTTACTAATTTTCGTCTAATTAAACGGAAATTTAAAATAAAAAAAAAAACATTGAGGGTAATTACGTAATTTCAAAGATTTTCGTCCAATTTAATGGAAATTAATAATGAAATGTCTGAATTGAAAATTTTTGAAATATTAAGGAAATACATTGTCAATTTTTAAACATTAACGCTCGAATTAAAAAATTCATAAAACTTCCGAGATAAAGTAAATTTAACCCAGTAAATAAACATCGGAGAGAAAAGAGCCAAGAGCATGACGTTGATAATTGGACTGCACTGAAATGGATATGATCATTAATTTTGGTTGGGCCAAAATATGCAGAATCAACAAACTTATCTTACTGCCTTTAATGTCATTGACCCACATGCCTCTTGAAGCTTGAGCATGGCTGTCCCCATTATTAAAACCAGCAAGCTGAATTTACATCAGCCAGCGGGATATGGGTTCTTTTTTCCTTTTTCTTTTTTCTTTAGCATGTCGGTTCGATTATATCTACCAACTGGACAAAATAAACATACGGTTGCCTCGTAAAATGATTGAAGTTTACCTTTTTTAAAAAAAAAAAAATGTATTATAGCAAGATATATGGCGTACGTCTCCAAACTCTCTTTGAAAATTTTGTATAGATTAGGTTCCTAAACGTAATAATTGTTCATTTGTAAAAATAAATCATAAATATATACAGTGGATCATCTCATAAATGAGGCTTACCTAATTTGTTTATATATAAAAATAAATAAATAAATAAAAATAGGGCAATTTTAACTTTTCCATCCTAGACCATGTGGTCACTTGTAAGGTTTGAATGAACTTTAAATTATGAAAAATTAATCTCCTAAAGTATGAATCAATTGAACTATAATACAAAATCTATAGAAAAAATTTAAAACATATATATATATATATATATTATAAAATATAATCTAAATCATAAAAAATCCACTTCATTTCATCTAATAATGTACACCTATCTAGCACCTCCATTTTTTTATCCTCTTAATTATTATTGGAATTTGAAATAATTCACTATTAAATTTTAATTTAATAATAATTTAAAAAAAAAAAAAAAATACGTCAATTACTATTGTAGGGTCACGAATCTGATAAAATTTCAAGTCAATCATTGGTTGTTAGCACTGACATCAACACAGAAGAAAATGAGGCTTATCATCATGAGAATCCTACGCCTTAGAATGAAACGCCCACAACCACCACAGGAATGTTCAATGTTCATGCATCTAATATATATAAGAAACTTCCTAGAACAATAAAAAGCATTCATCTACGTCATAATAAACATCATGAGCTATCCTTAAACTACCGTCAGATTGTTCAAATTAGGTTTGAAAACGTATTTAAATGTTTGTTAAATTGTGATTTGAGTTTTAAAATTGTAATTTGGTATTTAAAATCATGTATTTTTAAAATTGCTTCTCTTTGTCTTGAATTTTAAAATGTAGATTTTTTTTTTTTTTTTTTTTTACATTTTAAAATCATCATTTTTTTTTTCTTTTCAAAGCATTCCTAAATATAACACTCTTCACAAGTTTATTTAAAAATGTATATTTGGCCTAGGAAATTGCAAACCAAACGTTCTCTTACACATGTCAAATGTGACATTATCCCGATCGATAGAGCATTCTCATTCGACTACCAAAAATAATTATTTTGACGGGCCAAAATGGGACCAAAATTGACTTATATTTAGCTCGGTAAAATGTTGAAACATTTGATGAGACGATATACTATTCACCAAATTTATTTTATACGCTATTTGAGGCCTGTTTGAGATTGCGTTTGAGAGATTTTGCTTTTAACATTCAAAAAGTCTGTTTGAAAAAAAAAAAAAAATACTCGTTTGGTAAAAAAAAATAAAAAACACTTTTAATGGTCGAAAAAATGGTAAAAATGCACTTTTGACAAAAGCTTAAAAATAAAGCTTTTATCCAAAAACTCTTTTTGATTTAAAAGCTTTATTTTTCAAACGCAATCCCAAACATGTTTTTACTTATAAATGTAAAAATTAAAAATGCTAAAAAAAAAAAAAAAAAAAAAAATCTAACATTCTCTCTTATCTCAAAGAATGAATAAAGAAATATTTTAAAACGAATATTTAAATATAAATAATAAAAAATTGAAAATTAAAATAGAGAAGTGAATGTAAACACTTTAAAGATAAGATAGAAAAAAAATAATAGTAACTAAAGTGAAAATTAATTTGTTCAACCAAAAGTGAATGCTCTTCTTCTCCCATTAACAATCAAGATTAGTTTCTAAGATTTAGTTCAATTGGTTTTGAATTATACCTAATGAAACGGATATCACTAATTGAAATATCTTCCCTCTTGTACGTACGTGTTGAAAAAAAAAAAAAAAAAGATTAATTGGCATGATGGCGGCAAATATAGACAACACAGAGGAGCCAAATCCTGACTTCTAGAAATTGATTTTACATAATCTGCCAAAGATTTGTCTGAGTAAAATATTCTACAAGTAAATATTGTTTTGTTTGCTTGTTGGAGCAAAAGAAGATGACAGAGAAGCTAAAAAGCAAGTCAACCGTCCACCCTCCCTTCCTATTGGCTTAGTTGGCCGAGGTCTAAAAAGGCTACCAATGGAACTCCCAAAAGCGGAGACCTTTTCTCTCATCAATCAGAGAAGAAACCAGAGAGAGACCCAATACAGAAAGTTGCACCAAAAATCCATTTCAAGTCTTTGCTCAATCACTTCGATCTGCGCTAAAGAGAAAGTGGGTGATCTTTTCCGTGTTCTATTTCCTTTCTGTTTCGTTTATTGTTGTTGCCCATTTGCTATTTTACCTAGTCTTCTTTCAGAAGACTGAGTTTTTGGCAAATTTGCAACAATCTTAAATCATAAAAAGAAAAAAGAAAACAAAAAGAAACTTGCTTTGGATCTGTGTTTCTTAAAAGGGTTAGTTCGGTTATCTCTGAATTTCAAAGTTCCTTTTGTATCTGAAAGTCTTGGTGAGAGTTTTGAGAGGATCTGTTTTGGATGGGGGCTTGCATAAGCAATCGGATTAAGGCCGTGACTCCTCATACAGGTAGCTTTCGTTTTGTTCCATTTTGTTTTCGTTGTGTTTTTTTTTTTTTTTTTTAAATTGTTTTTCAGTGCTTGATTGAGCTCAGTTTGACTTAAGATGTTAAATTTACTATCTTTATTGCCTTTACCTTGCTAAATTAGCTTCCTTGTGGAAATATATAAGTTTCAAGATTGTCTTTGTTTGCCTAAACATGCATGGCTTGTTTGAATTGTTCAAAAAATTGTGGATGAGATATTAATTTAGTAGTATTTGATCTGCATCTGATATTTTGCTTCAAATTTGAATGAATTAACTTTTGTGAGAGTAATACCTCTCGGGAATGGGATGCTTTGAAATTGCAGAATAAATTGATTAATTTCTTCATGATGTACTTGTTGCACAACTAGGGTGCCATAAACTTCCTGACAATTATTCGAACACTAAAACTACTATCTCAAGAGGATGCTTAGATGAATTTTGTATTGCTTTGAGGGATTTTGCTTTCAAAAACATTATGATTGGGGGTTCGTTTTGAAAATCAGTTTTGATGATGAATGGTGGGAATGTTGCGGGTTTTGGCACATAAAAGCTTGTCTCAATGGCTTTTGTGTAGGGTTCAATTCAAAAAATGTGAGCAGAGATGGGAATTACTTTAGTAATTCAAGTAGCAAGTTCTCATCGGCTTCCGTACCCATGACTCCTAGGAGTGAGGGTGAGATCTTGGAGATCTCCAATTTGAAGAATTACGGCTTCAGCGAACTCAAAATGGCTACAAGAAACTTCCGCCCTGATAGTGTATTAGGAGAGGGTGGATTTGGTTCAGTTTTTAAGGGGTGGATTGATGAGCATTCACTTACAGCTACCAGGCCTGGGACTGGCATAGTGATTGCTGTGAAGAGGCTGAACCAAGAAGGGCTCCAGGGTCACAAGGAATGGTTGGTGAGTATTAGTTCCCTTCTTAGTTCTCTATTCGTTTTTTGGTCTGTGCATTTTCTTGCTTCGGGAAATTGAATTTTATGAATTTAGGCCAGAATTGCAAGTTTCAATCAGAGGAGCTCTGTTATATAAGGATGTTTTGAGAAATAGGTATTTATAGGATATCACCCATTTCGCCTTAATATAATTGATTAGTGCAAGCAGCCAATTCAATTGACATTGACCGTTCATACCTTTTGTGGGAACTTGTTAGATTGGCAAGATTACAACTTGCCAAACAGCACAACAATCAGAAAATTCGTAATGAGCATTAGTTGATTTTTTGTTGTATTGTTGGATATACAGGCAGAAATCAACTATTTAGGGCAGTTGCATCATCCTAATCTTGTCAAGTTGATTGGTTATTGCTTAGAGGATGACCATCGGCTTCTAGTATATGAGTTCATGCCAAAGGGAAGCATGGAAAATCATCTATTTCGAAGTGAGTTCTTTATATCCCCTTTAATAATCAACCCGTTATTAAAAAACAAACTTCAAGTTTTTTTTTTCTGTTTTTCCTTTAAGATATGCATATTGTAATTGTGACGCTGGATTATTGTGGAAGCAGGGGGATCTCACTTCCATCCACTTTCTTGGAGCTTCCGAATGAAAATTGCTCTTGATGCTGCAAAGGGACTTGCTTTTCTTCACAATGCTGAATCACAAGTTATATATCGTGACTTTAAGACTTCTAATATCCTGCTTGATTCGGTATGTACTTTGGCTAGGCTGTTTGATCAAATTTCTGGATAAGTTTTAGAATTCAATCAGACTTATTTTCTGCTATGCTGCCTCTTTTGCAGGATTACAATGCAAAACTGTCTGATTTTGGTCTGGCCAGGGATGGACCAAAAGGTGGTAAAAGCCATGTCTCTACTAGGGTTTTGGGAACCTACGGATATGCTGCTCCAGAGTATCTAGCCACAGGTACTCTTTCAATATGTATGCTTCTTCAATAAAGTCATTTTTTTATGTGAACTCTTAACTCCACTCCACAAACCTTTGTGCTATAGGTGATTGAATATGGTAAGATGTACCTTTTTTATGCCATTCTCTCCATGCAAACCTGAATTTCTGTCTGAAATAAATAGTAGTATACTTTTTCATTATCCATTAGAACGCTTTTTAGAGCCTTTATTTTGAGAGTTGCAAAGTGTATCAGTAAAATTCTACTCAGAAATGCTCAAACCTGTTTAAATATTAGAATTACTTTCCTCCAAGTGCTTTTGTACAAATGTCCGAGAGATACGAGCCTTATCTAACGGTTTGTTCTGACGATCTTTCCATGAGCACTCTGGCCAAGAGGGATGAAAGTTGGTTTTTTATTTTGTTGAATTTGCTTGGTCAGGTTTTGTAACAGTACATGGCTCAATTACTGATGTATTGATATGTACAAAACTGAATCAATGTATTGTGTCCTGATGATTAATTGCATGTTTTATTGGGTAGGTCATCTGACTGCCAAAAGTGATGTATATAGCTTTGGAGTCGTACTTTTAGAAATTTTATCTGGCCTTCGAGTCATAGACAAGAACCGGCCATCTGGACGACAGAACCTGGTGGAGTGGGCAAAACCTTACCTGAACAAAAAACAAAAGATTTTCCGTGTTCTAGATGTTCGCCTCGAAGGTCAGTACTCACTGGATAGGGCACAAAAGGCCGCTTACCTTGCACTTCAATGCATTGCTGTGGAAGCCAAGAACAGACCCAACATGGATGAGGTGGTAATAGCATTGGAGGAGCTTCAGGACACACCAAAAAGTAATGAAAACGAGCCCCATGTAAATGCTCATAGCCTTTCCAATGGAATTCCTGCTGTCTCATGCAGAGATACCGTGAAGGAGGATTCAAACTTCACTGTTTACCCGAGGCCTTCTGCTACTCTGGTTCATGCTTAAGGGAAGGAAATGTTTTTTAAGTAGCAGATATATCTTTTTCTGTTTTGAAGGACTCATGGCAGGGTCTGGACACAGTTTCAGGATTCAAGCATGAAGCATGCACCATTACAATGTTTCCTTGAACATTGTACAGTTTTTTGCTTTTGTATATGTACTAGAGCTAGCTTTTAAATATTTTCTGCTTTACACAAGAAGCATGAAAGGCCCCTCAATCTCATGCGTGGTTCCAGGAATGTGTTTGATTATGATTGAAACCAGAGATGATATGTAAAACGAGAATTGAGTCTTAGTTTTTTTCTGGGAATGAAGTGGTCGTGTTGGTTCTAGTGGACCTGGAGATATGTGATGCAGTGGATAGCGTCAAAGGTTTTAGAATCCACCATAAAGAATCAAAGATTACAGGAAATCACCAGAATCTTCCAGGAAAAATAGAGATTCCCTCGTTTGCCCATAAACTACTATATATAGGCAATGTAATGCTCCAATAAATTAAGAAAATCCTAATGAGCCCCAATCGAATTCTAAGTGTTCCCCTGTTTAACGAATATACTAGTAGATCTTTGCTTAAGAAAAAAAAATCTAGTTACCACCCTAATGATAAAAACTAAATTTAAAGAAATCAACAAAAAATGACCTTGTCAACCAATTAACCATATTTTTTTCACATAGACAATAAAAAAAATAATGGCATCATTTTAATTTAGCCTGGTTCAAAGAACATGTTGATGTTAGGCATTGTTTATTGCTTATATTGTTATCTCTGTATACTAAACACTAAAGATCAAGCAAGAAGAGACTCATTTGTTACGAGGATTTAAAAATTGACACCAAAATATTTAAAAAAAAAAAATAAGAGAGAGAGAGAAGTTATAGTGTTACTGAGTCATCCTATCAATGAACAACGCCTAGTTAAAGCCATGCATAGGAAAGAACACTCTACATATGTTGTAAGGAAGGCAATCACTTGAAGTATATACATTCTGAATATCCTATTACTCTCTTTCTTTTTTTTTTATTAAACTTTTTACTGACTTAAGCATTGGAGATATCTTCTCGATCGTTTATGCCCCTCGATTAGTCTTCAAGCTTACCTCCAATCTCTCTCATACATGCATGCATTCTTGGTCCGAGGTTGGCCGTGAGATCAACTAATATTATTCAAAGACTAAAATCATATTTTGACCAAATTCTATTTTGAAGGCAAGAAAGAGCTATTACGTAGGAAACATGGGACTACAAGAAAGAAAGTTGATAGATCTGCAGGCCTACAATATTCCCGCATATATAGAACAGTGGCGTCATTGTCGTTTGCTTGTCTGGCCATTTTCTTTTCACATCTTGACAGCCATTTTTCTTGTAAACAATCCATATTAACAAATTTAAAATTGCTAGATTAATGAAACGTGTCCGAGAATAAACCTTTGTTTAATGGCAAAATGAAGTAGTTAATTGTATATGAACTAATTAATTAATAATATCCATGCATATGTCATTTATCTTATTGAGAATGCTAACATTGACTTGCTAATATATAATATCATGAAGGTAGAGCAGGGGGAGAAGGACCCATTGAAACGGGAATGTGAGTTCATCCGAATTCCCAATCCCAGCATGTTTTAAGTTTTCTTCTCTGGACTTGGTCCTGCCATTTAATTAGGGGGAACCGGAGGCTCATCAGAAAAATAAAATAGAAGACTCGTAGATGCAAGCAACCCAGGCCTAAGCCTACCCCTTTACAACATATAACTTCAAGAGACAAGACAAGATTTCAACCTCTCTTTAAGGATCTTCTTCTTCTTCTTCCTCAGAGAGAGAGAGAGAGAGAGAGAGAGAGAGATGGCCAGAGGTATGCTGGAGGTTTTGCTGGCTAATGTCCAAGGCATTCGAGACAAAGATTTCCTTGGTAATTTTTCATTTTGCTTAATTTCATGGTACAATTTATATTTTGGATATTACTTTGTCCTTCTATATATTACCTTTTTTTTTTTTTTTTTGGTAATTGTCTACTTTTGCTAAGTTTTGTTTAAATTTACAGCTAAGATGAATCCTTACGTTGTAATTCGATATGGAAATCAAGAGTGTACGAGCAGTGTGGCTCGAGGTAGGCCAATATATATGACCCCCATGAAAAATGCTAAACATTCTAAATTTTTGTTTTAAAAGTTGGCTTTCAAATGATGTGTTACTACCCTATGAGTTAGTGACACACTTTCCAAAATAATAAATCTCATGAGATAGTGAGACGTCATTTGAAAAGAAAATTTTGAAAAGAAAATTTGGGATGTATAGCACTTCTCAACCTATGCATGTGCTTTGATTTATGAGACTTTTTTAAAAACAAAAAAAAAAAAATGGAAATTGCATGCAGGAGAAGGAAAGAAACGAGTATGGAACGAGAAATTAACGTTCAACGCCGAGTACCCAGGTGGTGAAGATCACAAATATAAGCTTACTTTTCAAATTATGGACAACCACAAAACCTCCCATCATGTCTTTGTTGGTGAAACTACGTACGTAAAATCTCTCTCTCTCTCTCTCTGATCTAAATAAAGACAATTATTTACTGATCGAGGTTGTCGAGTTGGTGTGTGCAGAATATATGTGAAGGATGTGGTGTCGTTGGGGGTGGAGACGGGAAAGGCTGAACTTCGACGTGGCAAGTATAGGGTTGTCCTTCCGGACAACACTTACTCCGGCGAGATTTGTGTCGCTGTAACTTTCACCCATATTCTGTAAACGTACAACTTCAATGTGTTCCCTTGTTTGTCATGCATCTATGAATATGATTTCAAGCTTCAACTTAATAAAAAGATTGAAAAAAGATTGTGCATCCATCGCATCTTTTTCCCATCAATATTTTTTTTTATATTTGATTCATCTTATCTTACAAATTAACTATTAGATTTATGCACTTCACATAAGTCAATGGTGCTCATCTTATCTTCGGTTCACTTGAACCGGAGAAAATCTTCTTCCGAGTATATGACATTTCTGTTTTGCCTGCACAAAGGAGCGCTCAGGTGTTGAAAACTTCTAGCCAACCCCAATCAAACTGGGCTTTATTCTACCTATTTTAACAATCCTACTATATGGGCTAACTGAAAATTAAAAATGTTTCGGCTCATTCCGAGCCTGTTGGAGCCCAGATTCGAAGTTGGTCCGTCCAGCCGTCTAGACATCATGCGCATCAACGTACGTATGTCCAAACGAGAGGCGTTAATTGTTTCTTCGGCGTGAAATCTTTTTTTTTTTTTTTTGTTGAAAACAATTTTTAACTGAAGACATTTTTTGAAAAAATGGTTTTTTCTTTTTTTTCTTTTTTTGGCTGTTTGTTTGCAATTCTAAAAATAGTTTGAAATGTATTTTTCAGCTTTTCAGCTCGTATGAAAAATTATCAAATATTATTTTATAGTTTCGTATAATTTAAGGAGCTGCAAGATAGAGAAAGACGAGAAATAAGAATAACAAATGAAGAAACTATGAAAATAGGTCTTTGAATGGTGTAATTGAGATTCAATATAATTGTATGTTCATATAATCATATTGCTTGTAATTTAGACAATCAATTGTGAGACAGTCATATAATCATATTGCTTATAACCATCATAAATGGTTGTTTTTGTCAACAAAAAATATTTCAAGTCAACCACTATTTTGTGTCACGCCAAATATTCAAAAATAAAAAAGAAACTTTTTTCGAAAAAAAAAAACATATATATTTTACGGTAAAATTCCAAAACAGGAATAAAAGTGCCCATAAGCTTTTTAATAAAATCTCCTAATAAACTTCCTGGTAACCCTTGTCCTATTATTGGAAAAAAAAAAAATCCTAATAAATGCCCAAGTGAATAGGTACTAGTATTATTTTACGGCTGAACCTTTCATCTGGCCGTCTTAGCTCAGCCGGTAGAGCGCGTGGCTTTTAACCACGTGGTCGTGGGTTCGATTCCCACAGACGGCGTAGCTGTTGTTGTGTCACCAAAGCCTTTTCCTTTTGGCCCTTTGGGGTTCCGCCCATGGCAGTATAGGCTCAGGCTTAGAGTGAGCCCCCTTCGAACCCTGCAAGTGGTTCAGGCCCTTCTTCTTCCTTTTTTTTCTTTGTTTTTTTTCAAGTGTTTTCTTTTGTAAAATCTATATCATTAATCAATCCATTAACTGGACAATTAACCTGTGGATTGCAAATAATCACGAACATCCCCCACCCACTTGTAAACCCAGGAAAGCATTGGCATCAGGACAAATTTGACTGCAGATTGATCACAAGCTTTCAGAAGGATTCCCAGTTTCAAGAAAGTTATATAAGTATTCTTTTTTTTCTTTGATTCATGTTCCATTATCATCTGTCTCTATAAACCTCAACCCCCATTTGCGAAAAGATTCTTCAAAAAGAAAAGCACCGACAAAAGTAAAACAGATCAGACGACCCCAATACCCTTCTCTGTTAAGCCATTGTGGTGCATCAAGCTAATTGGTGGATTAAAGGAAACAACTGCGAAGTAGGTCCCGCCTGGCCTGTTGTTACGTTCCGAAAGTCGTGCTTCCGATAAGGTATAAATTCCACGTCTTTTGTTGCAGACCAGGCAGGGGTTTCCTCTTTTGTTGCAGAAGATATCATCCAAATACATCCTACCACCGGCCTAATATTTCCCAACAAGACAAGCACAATGGCTATGCCATATGTCAAAGACTCACCCTTATGGGCCTTTTTTGTGAAAGGATTTTGGATGGCAGCTTGGTTTTTGTTTGCTGGTGCCGGACTAAGAAACTGACAGCTTCGTTGTGCATCCAAGGTGTTAATTGGGTTGAAATCATATCAAAACATAAATATATTCTTATATTATATGTTAATTATAATTTGATTAATTTAGTTAAACGGGTAAAAGGAAGTATGTTTCATGTTTGTTGAGTTGGGTATTTTGTTTTCTAACTTAGAACTCAAGCGGAGATTTTAATGATATTTATTAATCTTAATTTAAGGAATATGTTTGTATTTAAAATATTTCAAATGTACTTAAATCATATATGAAAGAAGTATGTAATTCATAAGACTTTAAAGTGTGGATTCACCTTAATCTTTGTTTTTATCCAATTTTCTTTATTTCTGTCATTATTATTATTCCGCTTAACCTATTGTGTTTCTATATTGATTGGCCACTGGAGAATAAAGTTAAAGCTTGAAGGCTTTCAGAATCTAATAGGCACATTTCTCTAGATATTGGAAAAATTATCTCTTAAATAATAAAATTTTCTTCTAGTAATTTTTTTTAATTTAGTCTATTAAATTAAGATGTATTCAAAATGCATTAAAAAAAATGGACAGAGTTTTCTTTCGAACTGAATTTGAAGAACTTTCTATAACTCGATCTATAAAAATGACGTGCCATTTAAACATGTGAGATACACATGTTTTTTTTATAACAGGGACAAAGTTAGAATAAATAATATTAAAAATTCATGTGCATCTCGCATGATATTAAAAAATGGACACATGACATTTTTATAGACTGGGTTGAAAGAAGTTCCTCCAACCCAATTTAGAGGAAAACTTTATCAGCAAAATTAACCTGATATTTTTTTGTTTAGAATTTCGAATTCTATTCTATTATTAGATATTAGAAATTTTTATTAGATATCAATATTCTAAACGAAAATAAAATCTTTTTATTATTATTTTTTAATAAAAATATTTTTATTTATTTTTATTATAGTTAAATTATTAGGGTTATACGGACTCGAACCGTAGACCTTCTCGGTAAATCAGATCAAACTGATTATTATCAAAAATGATTTGAACTGTTTCAAAGACCCAAAATGCATCTTTTTTTGCATTGAGCTCTTTCATTAACTGATATAAATATCGGCTAGTCTACCACATTTTTTTTCTTGACAGCAAGATAAGGAGATGGGTCCGTGTTTTCAATAAAAATAAAGCAGCACGACCAAAGTATTGTTTCAAAGAAGGATTATTCTGACATAGGTACGTAGGGGGTTAAAAAAAAAATGGGAGAAAACTTTATCATGCAGTAAAAGTAGTAAAGTAGGTGTGCAGGGGAAATTCAATAGGCAAGGCAGGCTAGGCAGCAAACAAGGTTCAAAGAAGAGATGAAGGGTAATGACAAGCGACAGGAAATTAACGAAAGTAAATCGACAACTCAGAGCCAGAGCAGCTGCCAGCGCACATGCTGTCCTGAACATCAACCGACAGGTCACAGGAGAGAGGTCTACTTCCATTGCCTCATTGGTACCATCACCGCCTCATTGCTTTTCCCCCTTATAAGAATTATTCTCTGTATATCAACGATTATCAACCAATTTGTCCTTTTCTTTTTAATAAAATTATAAAAATTATGGGCCATTAAAATGTATGTTGATGTTATTCATTTTCAAGTAATAATATTCAGAGACACGGGCATTTACGCTTGACTAAAACGCGTATATAGCTGCCATCAAACCAATCAGCACCAGTATAATGAATAGGCACATAGACAAAGTCGTTGGCATATGACGCGTTTTTGCTTTTATATCCCACGGTTTCTCCAGCACCAATTAATGCCGCACTAAAATTAGTTAATGCAAGATTCATTATTTCACTTTCTTTTCCTTTTTAGTTAGCTATTCCACGTACAAAAGCATGAGTACGAGTCACGGGTTTAAGATAACCGTATAAAAAATTGTAGCCCTTATTAACCCTTCCAAACAACCATAGTTAATGCAACAAGAAGGGCATAAAAGACACTTAAAAAGTTTCTCATTACACTATATATATATATATTATATTAAAGTATCGAAAACATATAATAATAAGAGCTGCGGGCTACATGTTTCTTATTGCAGCCACTTCAGCCCATACACTTTAAACTCGGCCGCCATTAAGACAGACACACCTTTAAACTAACATAATAAAGCTAAAAAGAAAAAGTTACCACACACTCACTGAGTGACTTTCCTACCTATCACCATTTTTTTTTTCACCTTCTATTACTTTACTACCCCACCACTTCCAAATTTTCCCGGGAAAATAAAGGAAAATTGAAAGCGGGAAACTTAAAGAAGTTAAAAATTAAAAATATAGAGCGCGGTAAGAAAAAGGACTCAGACGCGGAAATTCTTTCCATTGAAAGTCTGACCGAACTGCCAATGTGCTGGTGCCACGTTCCATGAGGTGGAGGTGCGCTTGTCACTGCCCGTGACCCTGAACGACAGAGCCTGGCCCATCAAAACGGCGTTGGATTGCCAGTTCTGGCCCCAGTTGCGGCTCATGCTCATCCAGGCAGTGTTCGTCCCCTTCACGCTCACGCGCACGATATCTCCTGCGCCCGCGACGTTGGTGACCAGAACCAGGTTGAAGTAACGGAATCCATTGATCGTGAATCTGATTCCTCCTTGCTTTCGGCATGGGACCCTGTAATAAACATTAAAAATTAACATCAACAAAAAGTTATTTAAGATTTAATTATATTACGAATAACTCTTGCGACGGTTACAAACCCTAGGTTTGACTGGTATTTCCGGTAGCAAAACTTATGAGTGACCCATCACACGCATGGGACAGCGCGAAACATGTCGAGGATTTTCTCACTTTTTGGGAAAGCACAGCCCTATCCTGATTTTCCGGTGACATTATATTCAATAAATAATTAATAATGTTATCCATCGTTAATTACTGAAATACCCTGGAACTGAGTGGAAACTGGAAACTGTGGAATTCCTCAATTCCCCCAACCCAGTCAGGGTTTACTTAACCAGTGGGTTTTGGCGTGTTCCTAAAAGACCCTGGGTTATTTCATAAAAAATAGATGAGATTTGTGAAAAAGTAAGGTTATTCTAGTCAAACTGCCCGGAGCACGCCAAGCCAAAAGACCAAAAGGTTCAGGGAATAAAAAAAAAATGGTTTCCGTTGGAAGCTTGGGTAAACGACGTAAAAACCTGAACGGATTCTCAACCAACACTGCCACTAGCGCAGAGATTCTGTTAGCCTCTTGTTTGCTTCTCGAGAAAACTAACGGGAAAGAAAATGCTAGGACACATAAATTCAACATATACCGCTGTATGGTTCCGAGGAAAATCAACTTGTCAATTCCTTTGTTTATTATTTTTTTATGAACAAAGCTTCGCAATTTAGAGAAACAATAAACAATAAGGGCAGTTTAGTCAACCCAAAAAGAAAAGAAACAAAGCCAAATCTATAGAGAAAAAGAACCAGGCCCACAAAGCGTTAAAGCAAAACAGAGCAGGGACGTTCACTCACCGGCGGTAGGAAACGGGGACGATTCCGGCGCGGTACTCAGCGATCTTAAGGAACATGGGCATGGCGAGGTCGAAGTGAGGCCTGGGGGGGTTGCACCAGCCGCCATTGTCGCTGGGTTGAGCAAAGTTGGGGGGGCAGAAGTTGGTGGCCGTGACTAAAATGGAAGGGCTGCCAGGGTTGCACCACCTGGGGTCGTTGGCACACTTGATCTCGAAGCACGCGCCACAGCTCAGCCCGTTGTTGAAGAGCGCAGTGCTCAATGCAGCCGTATTCACTCCGTAGCCTTGGCTGTAGAGATTGCCGTATCCACAGGCACCACCTGCAGGCATTGAGACCAGAAATGGTTATTAGAGTTTCGTTCTAACATAGGTCCGTGGTGTAAACACCACCAGAACTTTAGAAATTACATATGCTGTGGAGAGATTGAACAGAGCTAAGAAAATCTAATCAATGGGTAAAAAATTCTCTAACATTGTGAATTTGAACAGCAAAATAAGGATTATATATTCATTTAGCATGTCTCATCAAGTTATAAATGAAGGAAACGAGGAGAAAAACTGGGGGTTTCGCATAAACGGACATTATGAGTTGAGGGACATGATATTTTGACGAAAAATGCAGAGGGGTATATCTCCATAGTTGTACAAGAAAGCAGGGGAATGGGTAAATGGGATTTTATGAGGTTAGCAAGAAGAAAGGTTGAGAGTATGGAGAGAGTACCCATAGTTCCAGAGGCGTCGTTGCCACCATAGAAGGTAGCGTGGGCGCTCTCCCACTGCCCATCGGTGTAAATCCCGGGGATTCTAGCGTCAGCCACCGCAAAGAGAATGAGAAGTGTAGCAATGCTTAGCACACTCATTGGAGCCATTGTGTGTTTGTGGGAGACAGACACAGAGAGAGAGAGAAAGAGAGGAGTGCGTTGGGGTTGGGTGAGGCGAATGGAAAGCAGGATGAACGTGGGGGTACTTATGGAGTGGCCTAGGGTTGGGGGGTGGGGGAAATCAACAGCAGAGCGAGAGCAAAGGGTCTGATATTATTACTACGTATTTAATGCTCTTTCTCTCTCCTCTCTCTCTCTCTCTCACACACACGTAGATCTATTTTGTGTAATTAAATCCTTTTTAATTTTTTTTTAAATTTTATAATTCGTCCTATTTTCCTTTTCCTTCAAGAAATAGTTTGGATCACTCTTTAGATTGACGAGCGTGGAAGTAGTATTCATGTGCACCACACATGGCCACTTCATGTTCATTTTCGTTTTTTTTATATTTTTTATTTTTGAAATATCTTCTTCTTTTTTTCTTTTTTTTTGGTTGGTCACAACTTTGGATTCATATTCCAAATTCCAAAGAAAAGAATACATCCATAGGATTAATGGACTACTTAGGTTGAATTAAGGCTTTTGATTTCACACCTAATTATTCTTCTTGATACAACTTTAAGCATCTTTTGTTTACCATAAATCTAATCGGTGGAGTATAACTCTTCAAGAACAAAACCCCATTTTCCACTGATCAATTTGACTTCTTATTAACTTGACACCTGGCAAAACATGGCAATTTTATGGTATTAAAAATGAAAGAAAGAAACATTATGGTGAGATTTTCAGAATTTGAAAGGTAAAGCCAACGATAAGCCACGTAATTAAGGCCAAGGGGATATGTAATGTAACATTGCCCCTTCAATTTTTTTTTGTATCAAAATTTAATGGCTTTTGTATAATATAATATTTTATCTCCCACTCCCACCGCATCAACTTTCTCTCAAGTTGCTGGAGTTGGGATAAGTTCAATTGATCCACCAACCAAGTAGATCCACCGTTCATTCCATCAACTATAAAAAAGCACTTATCCATTTTCCTTTCAAAAAAACACCTCTACTTTGAAGCCATCTTGCTTCTATCACAAGTATTGAGGATATGGCTGTAATTTTATCATAAATAAACGAAATTCTTTTAAAGTAAGAATAAACTAAAAAGTAATAATATTTTAAAAAAAAATTAAAAATTAAAAAATGGGGAATCCGAGTACCAAAGCCGCGAAAGGGCCGCAAAGAGAAAAAGTTAAAGCTCGCCAATGGAACGAAGATACGAAGACGATGATAAAACAAAGAGGGGAAAATAAACGCGTAAAGTGAGGGACCATTGTCCGTATATAGCTATCAGCTCGTGTGAATAGCTATCGGCTCTAACCGAATAGTGGGACCCATCTCGAGCCTCACGCCCGCTCTTTGCCGCTCCTTCCTTCCCTGCTTGCTCGCCCACTCACTCTCACGGCTTAGAATTACGTCATACAGATTTTCAGGGACCAATTTCGGCTATTATTGAATGAATCCACAGAATAAAAATAAAAATCGGTTATTATTGGGCAGATGGGCAGAGGGGCAGAGCTGAACGCCTACTCTCCACCAATCCTAACTACTATTCTCAGTTGCTCTCATTTCCATAAAAACATTTGAAAATGTTATTTTTCATTTCCATCCATCACTCATTCATATTTTTTAAAAAATCCATCACTAAATTTGTAATTTTTGTATTGATAAATGTTTGGTTTCAATTTCTTTTGTCCATTTCTGCACAAAAGATATGCAAATCCACAATCGATACTATAGGGCTCACGTACATGTACTAACAATTACAATTTTATCTTCAAAATAAATAAATAAATAAAAATTAAAAATTTTAGGAGGTCACCCCTCACCAACCGAGAGATGAGAGGTGACCGTCCACCCCTCATTGGTTGGGTCAACTAGCCTTCCATTGTCATAACAAAAACAATTAATCGTTCCTCATTAAGTGAGGAGTGGATGTCTCAAAAAAGAATAACCAATTGTCTGTCATGCTCTCTCACATTGATGAGGGGCGGTCGGTCACCTCGTCGAAGGGTAGCTTGAGAGGAGCCACCCAGCCCTCAATTGGTGAGGTGCAACTCATTTTTTTCAATTTTTATTTTAGGATAAAATTATAATCGTGCATGAGTCATTAGCAATGCCACATGTCAATTGGTAATGGGTTGTAACATAGATCCACATGTACTTTTAATGGTTTATTTCAAAGTAAGAATCATTTTGGACAATTTGAAAACCACATGGACCTTCAAAATACTTTTAATACCACAAGACCCTTTTTTTTATTTTTTTAGTTTAAGAAAAGGTAATGTATTTCTATACAATATTTATACAAGAATTATCTTGAAATTAGGAAGATTCATGGCAGGTGATATGTTTGTGATTATCTCCATCCAAACTTATTTTGGCATATGAAGTTTATAATTTTGATTATACAAGGAATAACAGGATGGTTTTGGAAGTACGACAATATGTTTTTGTCGACTTTCATATATTTAGAAAATGTGCATTTATGTTCAACCATTTCCTTATCCAAACCAAATCTTAACTTTCTCCAGCTTGCAAGCAAACGTTACAGCTTTGTTTGTTTATATGTTTTTTATTGGTGTTTTTATATGACATAAAGATAAAATTCAGGGAAAACTTTACTTAACTTCCATAAACTTTCATCACATTTCTATTTATTCCTATAAGCTTCAAAGAATCAAAATCTCTCAATTAAGTGTATTCATTTTTCATTTTTTTTTTTTTTTTCAATTAGGATTTGAGGGGCATGTCAAAATTTTCAAAATACCACATATTTTTTAGGGAAAAAAAAAATGCAAGGATTTAGGCGTTGGTCAGGATTTAACAAAATTTGCAAATATACCCACATGAATCTTCGAAGAAAAAAATTATTTTCTTTTTAAAATAGGGGTATTTTGTAAATGTTGACACGATTTAACAAAAATCCTAAAATATGGGCGAAATTGAAAAAAAGAAAAAAAAAAGAAAAAAAAAAAGAAAAAAAAAAAAGAAAGATGCACTAAATTGAGTTTTTAAAGTTTATGAGAGTAATTGCAAAAAAGGACAATTCATGAGGTTAAGTAGAGTTTCCCCTAAAATTTACTTATATATTTTTAGAAATATTTGTGTTTAGAATATTCATTAATATTTTTATTTTAAGAAAAAAAATAAAAAATGTAGCAAATGCAACGGTAGATTTTCTCCACAAAAGAGACTTGGAAAGTAAAGAATTAAGAGACAAGCAAGCAAGGTAAGGCTTGTTTGGGAGTGCGTTTAATAATTAAAAAGTCAATTTGAGAAAAAAAAAATATTCGTTTGATAAAAAAAATTAAAATTATTTTTAAGGGTCAAAAAAGCTTAAAAATTGCCAAAACGCTTTTGGTCAAAGTTTAAAAATGAAGTTTTCACACAAAAAAAAAAAAACCACTTTTTGACTTAAAAACTGTATTTTTTAAACGCAATTCTAAACAAACTAAAAAACGTAAAGACGTTTAAATCCAGAGAGGGGAAAGGTAACATAATATAACATAAAATAATACTAACACATTATTATTATTATTATTATTATTATTATTATATATATAAGGGTAAGAGTAAGGTTGAGGATGTGATGTCGCATCAATGCCGGCTAAAGGCATGTGAGGTTCCTTTGAGTCGGTTGCTGGGAGTCAAAGGCCCATGGAGAGTGTCTCATGATTCAACGTTCAAACTCTCCTTTTTGTCCATCCAAAAGGCCCAACTCCCATGTGATCCGAATTATTGTTTTCCTTCATCTTTTGCTTCTTCCACACTATTCCCTCCGCTTCCACATGCACCACGTCCGTTGTCTACCATTAAGCGTTTCCACTTGTCCCCCTCAAATCTTTTATTTCTATATCTTTCCCCTTCAAATCAAATACATTTTTAATTACTATTCAATACTTATTTATAATATACAAACATAAATGTTATATACTACATTTTTATTTCACAATTATCTCGTAATAAGTTTAAATGTTATGTACCATGTGCCAATGTTGGCCGGTGCCCATCATCTCCTCCACTCCGGTCACTGCTAATTTGTTAATTGTGTTGTTTGTTTTAAATAATAGTTTTCTCTTTAGATCTGCTATCGTGAGTGACTACGAGAAAAATAATGTAATTTTTTCGACCGTTTTTGGTGGATGAGGAGTAGATCTAGTATTCTTAGGAGCAAATCTGTGCTTTTTTGGCTGTTTTTCTGTTGAGGCTGAATTTTCTCTGTTTTTTGTTGTCTGTATTTTTGTTTGAATAATGATTGTCTAGACTTTTGGATTGTGGATGTGATCTGTTTTCAGAGCGAAGAAGATGAGCTATCTATGCATTGAATTGATTCTGTTTAGAACAGATCTAGTGTTACAGCTGAAAAGTAGTTATAGACTAACGAAATTGATGTCATAGATAGGTCTTGAATGTTTAATTTTTATGTAAGCATTTATGATTTGTAACTTTGTAGCTTCGACTATAATTTTTTAGAACTTTTTACTCTATGATATAAGAGCGTACTAAAATTTTTTCAAAAAAATAAATTCAAAGTCTATTTTATATATATCATTTTCTTGTCTTTATTTATATTATATTTATTATCCTGCCGGCCGTACCTCCTTACACCAGCTGATGGAGGCGCTCGAATTAAAACGGCTTAACTTTCACTCAATAAGCCATAACAATAATCTATTAATACTTGCCCGCCAAAATAGAAAATATATAATAAGAAAATCATACCGTTTTATTTCATTTTCAGCCTTCAACTAAATCTTAATTTTAATTAACCAGAATATGTTTGATGCAATATATGACACGCGTCACACGGGGGACACTTGTGTTGCTTTCACATTGCACCAATTTTTGCTAATATATATTCTCATTCGTCAATGATCGGTCGATATTCAGTCTCGGCACCGGTGCCACGTGTTCATCGGAATCGAAGGCGGCGAAATAGTTGATAAGGTGGGTGCAGTTTGACACGTAAGGCCTAGCTAGGTAAAAAGGTTGGAAGGTGTCCCACTCAACGACCAACCAGATCTAGCGAATCGGCCACATCAGCAAACGCAATGAAGTGTGCTTCAACCACACAGCACCAACCATGCATGCCGATTTTGCCAAAGACATGTGAACGTGACACCAATATCGCCACCGGAACCAATCTCCACGTAGGCATGTGAATGTGATGATTCCATTTTTATCCATTTTACCTTATTTCACACGGCTATGACACACAAGAAAAAAAGAAATATATAGATTATTATGGCCTATGGATCTCCAATATCTCTCTTTTTTTTTTTTTCTTCTTTTTTTTTTTTTTTTTTTTTAAAGGGTAAAATTTTCTTAACTTCCTCAAACTACCACCTTAATGACAATCTACCCCCAAATTATTAATTACGACAATTTACCTACCAAACTACCAAAACAATGACAATGTACCCTAAAATGCTAGCAAAATGACGAAATTACCCTTATAAAATTTTTAATAAGACAAAAATACCCTTCAAATTTTAAACTTAGTATTTTTATTTTTATTTTAGTAAGAGTAATTTCGTTATTTTTTTAAAATTAGAGGTACATTGTCATTGTTTTGGTAGTTTAGAGGGTAGATTGTCATTGGAGTGATAGTTTGAGGAGGTTAAATGGATTTTACAATTTTTTTTATTATTATTATTGGCTAGCCAGAGACGAACCTATGCACAAACCGGGATGGGCCATGGCCACCCCAGTTTTACAATTTTTTTTTAAATTAATTTTACTTTAAAAATTTGCATTTAAAACAAAATCTTTTAACTTGGCTGTGAACTTAAAAGAAAGCAGTCAATTCACAATTTTATGTTTGGCCTAGACAAATAAAAACAGTCCAAATTTTTTAAGAATACTTTGTGCCTCTCAAACAAGAAAAATCCATACGTCCATAATGCCCCAAACCAATGAATTAAAATGCCCTACGTCTTTTCCCAAAATCCATATTGTTTTCTAGAGTGCAATATGCATACGAGGATAATGCGTTTTTTCGTAGAGCTAAGGGTAGGGTTTACTTAATAAATACTAATTTTATTTTTTATATGTTGATTTAATATTTAATATTAATATTAATATATTTATCATTCATTCTTTAACCTTCTATTTTAATATATTTCTCATTCATACTTTGGCGTCTGTCGATAAAAATTCTTAATTCCGTCCCCGAATGTATTGCTGCTGGGATTTCATTTATATATTCTATAATCTTTGGATGGTGGGTGATTTTCAGCTGTCCTTTTGACTTAATTTGCATACACCTCTTGGGATCCAAATTCCAAACTCACATGGGATTCTATTATTATTATTATTTTGTTTGTTTGTTAAATGTTAATAGTGTTCATATATATAACTTGTGGACTTAATTAAAGACCCTAAACGATGGAGGACAATGCATGCATCCCACTAATTACTAAGATAGCCCTAATCATGAGCTCCTATATATTCTTAAAAAGTCGGTGAGCATGCTGCAGCTACAAGACATTGTCCTTTTTTTGTGGGGCTTTCACTCCAATATTAATCTCTCTCAATTGGGATCAAAACCAATTTTGGTTTAAATTTTGATACAATATTGGGAATAACTTTTATAGAAATTCAACACAAATCAAATTTTTTTGTACTCTTCATTTAAAGATAGACGTACACATCAGCGTAAAAAGCAACAGAAAAGCTTAAGATAAAAATTTATCTCCGACTCTTCACCGATGACCGATTTTTTTCCCGCATCGGCATCTCTATATATGTTGGAATTTAAAAATCAAAGTTTTTTCATGTACACGAGATTATCTTCTTGGGTATAGCTAGGTGTGAGTTGGCATGGGGGCCAAAGAGAATGTTATACAGCTCACTTAGATTTATGAGACGCGACTATATTGTGTATATATACTTAAAATTGATGAATTTGGTCGGGTTCTGTAACTCTTCCATGCAAAGGGACAGTACCTTAAAGTCAATTGTTCCGTACCAACATGATATGTTCTTAATTTAATTTAACCATTGCCAAATGCTTTTAAAATTGTCGGTGAGTCGTATTTTTTTTTTTTTTTTTTGAGAAGCATTATAAAACGACTTGCAGTTGTGATCAAGGAATATATCTCACATGCATTTTTACTTTGAAAATATATATATATATATATATATATTATCTTTCTGTCGAAGACTTTTAACATTTCTTATGTATCACACTTATCCTCTTCTTGCTTTCATTTGACAAAAGTTTTATTTTTAAATTCATAAAGATATGTATATGTGATTTTCTTATTCAATTAATTAGTATTTGTGAGAGAAGGTTGTGGGTATTTAATTTGCTTTAATATATATATATATATGGCGAGTAATGAGCCACAGTAATCGAATGATCGAATAGTTGACCGTACTTGTAGTGTAAGGCTTGAGAATTCTTTCCATTTTTTTTTTTTTTTTAATGCTTCAGATTAATTATAAGATCGATGTTAATTGCCCCCTGCAAGTTTTAAATTTGATTTAAATTTTGAAATGATTTTTCAATTTTAATCATTACAAAACTAATAATATAAAATATATATTATCAAACTAATGATTATGCTCTGCAAAGTAAAATTTAAAGTTAGACAAAGCTTCATGAGAGCATTTTGGAGCCCTTGTTACTCAACAATTAATACAAGCCATCGATCACTAACTAGTTGTATTCAAGTGTATATATATATATATTTTTTTTTTCTTTCTCATAATAGGTTGATTATGTTTTCTTGCAAGAATATTCATCATTTAGGGTTGGATATTTGATTATCGTACTAGTATTTTTCCCACCTACTTCAGTTTTTCTATAAATAAAGACATTTGTATTATAAATAGTAAAATTTTAGCAAATTCGATTTGTCAGTCTCCTTTTAACAAACACCGAAGCACCATTATCAGTCTCTTTCCTCTTTCTTGCTTTTGCTATAATTCTCTGTATTTTATTATTTGCCATAAATTTCTGCATCAAGCAATATTGGTTGTATTGGTTGTAATAAGTAGTTACAAGTGTAAAAAACATGATTAACATGGGCAAAACTTGTTGGTAAAGCATGAAGATGGAAATAATGGATCCTTCCCACATGAGAAAGAGGGATCGATCGAGGGATATTGTCATGGGTATTTGAAGCAAGAGTGCAAGGAGCTACAATAGCATGTGCGTCAACCTTATTGAAGGGGGACAAATAGACACCACATGAGACTTTGATTTGTTTGCCTCATGACTCATGACCCATCAATCTCTGCATCCATGTGATCATCATCATCATCATCATGGCCTAAATAGAAACAACCCACAATGACGCATGCATCATCCTCCCAATTCCCCACGTTTAATTATCATCATACCATAATTATCAAACTCTATTAATACTATACGGCTCTCATGCTTCATGATTTTCATATATATATATATATATATATATATATATATATATATATTCAAATGCATTAATTGTTGGTTGGCGGTGATTGGGCCAAAGACAAAGACAGAAGTTTGGCTCGTACTACAAACATAGGATCTGCAGAAAGGATATGTGGGGTATGGAAATTTCAATTTTAGAGAAGATTTGGAAATCAAATTGCTCACAATTAAGTTACCACCTTTTGGGTGAGTTATGAGGAATTTGTACGTAGCTAGGATTCAAGATAGTACTCCTGATTATTTATTTTTTTAATGAATATGTCAATAAAATTAATTTGGTAATTGGGATTTGATATAATTTACTATAGGAGAATTTAAAAAGGCATAGTAATTAATTAAATTGCCGACAAGAAATGAAACTTATGTCAATTCTTGCAGGATGGCATCTTAATATTTCGATTAATGTTGTCGCCAGTAGCTTTCACACCATTCAAGTACTGATTGCTGTTTTCCTTGAATATTCTTTTGTGGTCCTAAATTCTTTTTTCTTGGATTTTAATGGCTAGATTAATGTGGTGTTTTATTTTGGTTTAAAATAAACTCACACGTGTTCAAAATACCTATGAATTATCGTATACTCTATTAAAGAAAAATATGTGTTTTAGATAAGCAAAACACAAGCCATTGAACGTGACTTTGGGGTCATATTAATTAGTTAAACAATTTGAAAATTATTGTACACAATCTGCTTAGAGATCCTCTAAAGGGCCATCGTCCAATAATTGAGTTTCAATTAGGATGTTCTTCCTCCCTGGCTCTCAAAAGGTAGGTAGCTAATGACTCCTATTTGATGGCCAACAACCACTACTACAGACCTAAGTACATTTGTTGATACCTAACATGCAGGACCAAAGCAGTTGGCCTCACAAAATGGTGGCAGCAGCAATGCATTTGTTGGCCACTGGGGTCTTGTTAGTACACTAATTACTAAGAGGGAGTGAGTGATAGTTTGATATATATTGGCGTTGAAGAATGTTATTTAATAAACTTTTGTATGATTGCCATACAACTGAATAATGTGAGAGTGGTTTATTTTTACTGTCACATCATTCAGTTGTATGACAGTTGTACAGAAGTTTACTAAATAGATTTTTTTTTTTAATTTTTTATTTATTTTTATTGATGGTAGGTTAGAGCCTATAAAAATGAAATAGTAGTTACAAGAGTTGACATATCATATTCATAAATTTAAGCTTTGGGTATTCATTGCTTAAATGGTATCTCACTCAATATATCATATATGAAGAGGTATATGCTCCCACAAGTCAAAGAGATACTAGTTCATTTGTTTATTTTCATGTAACTATGTATGCTAACATCTAAAGATATATAGGAGAAAACCCAATTGACACCAAGTGCCCGCTTGGTTAATGGAGAATGAGTGTCTTAAATGTATGGATTTGGTAAGTATATTGACACCAAGGGAGTTGAGGGGTGGTTGAGTAGAGTAATGCTATTTAATAGAGTATTATACGACTATTAAATCATTATTTTTTTTTACGAACATTAATCTAAGGATTGATTTTCATTGTTACATTATCAAGTTATATGACTGTCGCATAACAGTCCTACTAAATAGCATTACTCGATCGACCAACCTCAACCAGTTTCATTATGGTGGCTATCCCGAGCAGTCTTGGCCGACCATCTGTTGAATTTTTTTTCTCTTCCTTTGAATGTTGACATAGCTCCATTTGGGCTGCTCATTCTTCATCCAAGGAATTACATATTCTTGTATTTCTTTAAAATTGAGAGACCTCAATCCTTGAGGGGCAACAACCACAACTACCGACTAACTACCTCTCAAAACTCATCATGCCAGCCTAACAGGTCAAAACTCAAAAGCAATTAGCTCCACAAAATGGTGACAAAGGTGCTGTACTGGGTGGCCACTCGGGGTCATGTGTTAGTACACCCGGATCAGCAAATCCTAGCCCATCCCATCATCATCATCATCTATTGCAACTTTTGATGCAAGTTCTAAATCATGTGAAACCCTAAAAGAATTATTAACTGAAATTTGTTTCTCATGAAAGATCTTGTGGAGTGAATCTCGTGATATTCTGGCGATTGTTCAATGTGCCCCTGCCACTGCCATTTCCCAATATACTATCGATTTCCCAGAGCCTGTGAGGACTTTTAATCATTCCTTCGTTGATAGACAGAATTAATCCCCCCAGCTCCCTATCTCTTTCATGCCTGTATCACTACCTTTGTCTGTTTCAATGGAAATGAAGCTAAGGAATATGCCAGTACTACCAGTTTAGGCATTATGATGACGAATCATGTTGTTTTGTCTATGGCATAAAATCTATTGTCTACCCTATTTTCAAAAATTTCGGAGGTCAGTATATCTGCAAGATAACGTTTTCTACACAAATAATATTTTCACACATCAAAATTATAAATCTCGTCTTGTAGTTCCAACAGGAGATGCACCAGAGCGAGTGCCCCAAGTCTATCCAGTTGGCAACCTTTTTAACTTCCATGAGTAATTCCCAGTTCCAAAGCAAGCTAAAGTGTTATCGATACTGACACCTACACCAGGGATCTTGGAAGCTATTGGTTCCTCTCTTGTTAGATTATCGGATCCGTAAAATGTTCTTTTTCAGAAAATATTTTTTTAATTTTTCCACGTATGAAAAATGAGGGACTACAAAAATCAGTTAGAAACTTCCAGCAACCTCCTGCAAAGATTCAACAATTTGAGAAGGAAAAAATCAAAACTCAAAAAATAATTTATGAAATTAAAAATTGAAAATCATTTACCAAAACTAAATAAGCTTTTTTAGTCAAACTGAAAATATTTTCAATTTACTATTATTTTCAGTTACACCAAACACCGAAAAATATAAAAATATATTTTTTAAAAAAATATTTTACGCCGAAATAAATAGAGCATAAAAAAATAAGCCAAGAAAATTGCCAATCCCAGCCTCGCATATGGCAACAGGCAATTAAGCAAATGAAATGCCAGTTTTACTCTCACCTAGAAAACAGAACACTCGAGCAAAACTCATATCAGTCTGCTAATGTAATTCGTATGAAATTTGTGATAGAAGGTATATTAGCTTTTTTCTTCTTTTGGGATACAAGAGAAGAAAGTGATAAAAACTTGATATACCATATTGTTACTTTCACTTGGGGCTACACTAACAGAGATATAATATATGGTACACATGACTACAGTGAGCCACTGAGCGGTCTCCTTTGTATAGATCAGCATTGAAGAACAAAATCAACATACAGAAATAAATGACCAACCCACCTTAGCCATGTATCAATCAAAATCTACAGAACGAGAAATGCCTTGAAGCTATTCTTGATCCATCAGATTTGTGGTTTCTGGGACATGGTTCGACATAGAGATGGAATTTGAATCAATGTATGCTTGTCATGGAACACAACACGGGCAGTCGCTTCTGCAGATGGCGATGTTTATGAACATTCTTCTTGAAAAGTGATGTTTTGGCTGTTTGACAGTATGTCTCAGCACTTCAAAAGGTTGCAGAGGTTATAATCATTCTGTAACAAAACAATGAAGCTACGGCAAGTAAATTCTCATTCTCCCAAAATATCAGCAAAGACCAACTTTGGTGTTGGTGCAAGTAATACAAACCCGGTATATGGGAAAAAACGCTTCTTTGATGATAAGTTCCAGCCAAAAGAATCTCTTTGTATCCCTCAAATAACCTCCTTAAGCTCAAGAAAGTCGTCACGTGGATGAGCTTCTTCGACTCGAACTACTACTTCATCTCCAATCTGTGATCCCACAGAGACCGATAAAGAAGCTTGAAATCCCACCTGCAAAGATTGAATATTGATTCAGAAAAATATATATATATATATATATATATATTCCATTGTAGTTGCGAGGCGATCCAATCTGTGATGGAAACTGCAAAAGCTTTAGAATTTCAAATCAAATAAATAAACTAAAAAAAGAGGTTGAGGTGGGAAGGGAAAAACAACATACAAAGATAAACATGCTACAGAGACGAAAGCCATAAAGACCTCATGGATGCTGCAATTTATGTATGATGCCCTGTCCTGTAATTGCATATTCTGCTTCTACTTCTGCATCTTCTTCTTCTTGGCTAATACAGATGAAATGTTTATTTCCAATTTCTACTACTTTTAATATAAAACTTACACCAAGGGCATGGGCGATAGTATCAGTTTGAAAATTTGTTTAGAGTGGTGCGGTGAAATATTAATTCATTATATAATAGCATTTAATCGTAATGGCTGGAGGTGCGACAATACATGTTGAGAGAAAGATTGGAACATACTTGTCTCATTCAATCAGGAACTATGCGTAAAAGAGAGGAAATGTCGAATAGCATGGAGTGAAATTGAGATTGTGGGGAAAATAAGGTTATGATGGCGTCTGGGCTGAGGCAGAAAAGATAATTAAAGCTCTCTAAAGAGATAATATAAGCAATCCCCCAGGCTCAGTTTGTGTGATTGTTTGTAATATTTATATGCCTAAAGAGCATCAAAGATGAGCACAGTCAGCTGGTTGAACAACCAAATTGAGATCAGCCAGCTGATGATTGCATTTTGACGTGCGAAGGCAACAAAAATTGATGAAGCCAGTTAAGCAAGTAGACCTGAGCCTGGATGAGTTAAAGTTACTCATCATTGAGGCGAAGGTTTATATGCTCACATTGGTTTCTATGTTCACATCATCACCAAATATCTTTCTCAGCTTCATCTCGTAAACCTCAGTCCTGCATCTCCAGTGTGACTTTAGGAGGGGTTTATACTATTTATTTGCACCACCGTCAAATCAAGTTAGCGAATTTCTGTCCCAACAATGGCAAGAGCGTTACCATGGCCTATACTCTTTATAGTCCAATCACCCTAAAAAACTTCAAACACTTTTGCACTACTTGACATAATGTATAAGAAAGATTTTTGAAGGATGCAATCACCCTAACAAATAAAAGCGTACCTCAACTAACAATAAGGCTGCAACCCGATCTTTAATGAATCTCAGGATCAATGCACGATATCTTCTTCCTTTTGGTTGCCTTCTAAAGTATTCTAATATCCAATACCGGAGACTACTGCCAAATAGCCTCTTTGCTACTCTAGAGTGCATGTTTACACTTGATGCAATCCCTTCTAGCTGACCGGCTGAGAAAGGAAGAGATTCACCCCTAAGATATGCTTTGACCTGCCCGTACACAGGAATTTATAAAAATGTCAAAAAAAAAAAAAAAACAGAATCGTCAATGTACATACACATAGGACATTCATATGCTATGACAGGACCAAACAAAATGAACCTGATAATGTGCAAGAAGATCCATATATCTACGAATAGGAGATGTAAACTGAACATAACCAGGAAGTCCCATAATCCCATGGCGTATAGGCTTCCTGAAATCAATTTCAGCAGCACGCATTACTTTAACAATGGCAAAGCTCCTAACGGGTCCCTCTGGAAGATGTGCAAATGCAGATAGATCAATATTTGACTGGGGCTGTCCTCTGTAGGGTAAGGGAATGTTATTGCAACAACCAAATGTGGCTATAACTTCCCCACAGAGTATCATCATCTCAGAGACCAGTCGCATTGCAGGGTCTGCTTGGTTTTCGACGTAAAGATTGATAATAGGCTCTGGATCATCTGGGTTAGCCACCTTGATGCGTGTGTCTAATGTGGCTGTGTCAACTCCACCCTGAAAAATCCATAAAAAATCAATGTCACAGAAGAAAGAGAGGTGATCAGACAAATTATGTGGTGTAAAAGACCCCATCCAAAGTGTACAAGATGGAATCTTATTTTATCCAATCTTTTTACGAAACTTTCTAGAACCCTTGAGTGGCAAAAAGGACGTAGTTTGAAGTGCAACGCAGCTCCCTGGATAAATACAATCTCGAGTGCTTGTCATCCAAAGTTTACGAAACTTTCTAGAACCCTTGAGTGGCAAAAAGGATGTAGTTTGAAGTACAACGCAGCTCCCTGGATAAATACAATCTCGAATGCTTGTCATCCAAAGTTTAGTGCATGTTACCACGACTAAGATATCATCTATTAGCCTCTAATCAAATCACAATAGATGTAATCCTTTCATGACTTCTTATGATCTTAACTAAAAGAAATATATAATTTGTGCTTCATCTGAATGCATATTCGACTGTGAATATCGTGTACTGTAAATTCATCATATGGTGTGGAAACGCACAGAATAAAATAGACATATGTACTTCATATGAATGCATATTCGACCGTGAATATCTTGTACTGTAAATTCATCATATAGTGTGGAAAAGCACAGAATAAAATACATATATGTTACATCCCTCAGTTAAGTGTAAGCTATGGATGTGGAAGCAACATTCTCAATTCAAAACTGTGAAATGTATCTATGTTAAATCAGAGTGCTTGTATATACGAGTTTTTCTTTTTTTCTTTTTGAATATTCATGAACTTCTTTGGATTCTACATGGATTTTAACTCATACCATAGCAAGCTTCCTCAGAGTCCATGGATATTTGGAACCACCAACAGATTTCTTAGAACCTTAATGAACTGTGGATTCTTTTAGAGTTGAATTCATCTGATTATAACCTGTTGTTGTCGCCACTGAGACCGTAAAGTTGCTGCCTCGGATAGAATTTTCAGTTCAACCTCCTCTTCCAGGTTCAAATGAAGCAGCTCAGATGCACTCTCGTATGTCAGCATATAAGTGGGTTTGATGATTGAGTTGTCCACTGAGTACTCCGCAATGCTACAAAAGCATATAGAGTGTGAAGCAAATATCATTTGTAAGAAATCATCTTCAGATGCATGTAGCTTCCATATGCGTATATCTCCAGGTCCACCAAGAGTAAAATACGTTGATCTTAATGATGATAAGAGGACTCAAAATTTTTAAATGTCACACATATCAGGGCAACAACCTCAAAAACTCTAAGGTCATATTCACGCCTCCTAAGAAGATTGTAACAATTGTATTCCAAACAGCAACTTAAACACGTGTTTCATCAGAAAATTATAGTAATGCGGGATCTCCTAAATTCCTAAAATTCCCTCATCACAAACAATTACCAGCGCATGGAATAAATAACATCACATACTTTCTTCTTTTTTCTTTTTTTTTTTTGGTAACTCGCAAACATAATTAACTCATCACAGAGCCAGTGTAGAACAAATGGACTCGTTCAAGTTCCAGAGGACATTCCCCATAAAAACTCAGCAAGGATATTTCTAGGTAGGATTTTATGGCCAAAAGATACAAACAAGTGGGCCCACAATTTTATAAGTCCTATAGACAAAGTAATGTTAAATTTTTACTAACTTTGAAAGAAAACATGCCAATAAACTAAAAGGTTTACCTGCCATCAGAACGCAGCACAACGGATACTGTAACAGCATTGCAGATCTCTCCTTGTTTCAAACTCATTCCCTCCATGGCAAGTTTCTCTGGAAACATTGGATAAGTGGCAGTTGGCAAGAATATAGAAGTTCCTCTTCTCATTGCCTCCCTACGCAAAGTGAATGATATCAAATATGAGTATAGGACAAGAATTAACTAACATCTCTTATAATATCTCAAAAGCTACCTGTCTACTTTGCTCCCAGGTTGCACAAATCTTGTTGCATCTGCAACATGTATCCAGATCTTAATCCGGCCATCTTGCAACCTTGTTGCACTCAGGGCATCATCAAGCTACATATAATTTACTCAGTTAGCCATTAGACACCATATTATGCCAGTAACTTCACTGAGAGTAGAAAAAAAATGTATTACCTCGTCAGCCTCATCAACATCAATGGCGTAAACCTTTAAGTGAGTGAGATCTTTTCTATCATTCTAAAGACAGAGCATCAAATAAGCATATAGTAACAAGAGATCCTGAAAGTCTAATAAAAGAACTCAGATATCACCCAATACTGAATCTTTTTTCCCACAGGGTTTAGTTGTTAAAAAGCAAACAGGAAAGTCTCTTGACTGCACAGAAGGATTGATTAACTACAGTCAAAATTTCAAAATTTTGAAAAATTGAATCTCAAAATTTCCTTGTAATGATTTTCTAAGAGCATGGATGATCATTCATACAAACCTGACACCCCATCCATCCCAAAATACATAGAAGTTTACAAATGGCAGGAATTGTAGTGAAACAAAATAAAAGTAATATCCTTCCTAAAATGCCCTTAGTTGAGTCAAGAAATGTGGATTCAAATGTGAAATTAAGGTGGATTCAAGTTTAAGGCTAATATAAAAAGTTAAATGGGTAGTTCTTTCATTTTCAATTCTCATATATTTTAGGACAGCCCAGAAAGGCAAGCACCTCATCTATTTTGGGACAGAGGGAGTATTCAACAATATAATTCTTGCACAGATATTTTAGAATTATTTGTAGACCAGAAAGCAGGCTTACCTCATCTGGATCAGATGACTCCAACAAAAGACTTTCAGCAGCTGATATTATCTCGTCCGAATGATCAGTAGAAATATTGAACTTTAAGAGATCAAGATTGACATGTACAGAAAAATAACCAATATCTATAAGGAGATTTACAGCTGTTGATGCTGTTCTCACAAGTCCCATTGCCTTGAGGATCTGAGAAGAAGAAAGGCACGTTATACAAAAGAATAACAAATTGGGTATGCAGTGGATATACATAGCATTTCAGAAACATCAAAGATCATTGGTTCAAGCTAAAACTTTCTACATTAGTTAATGGAAGGACTCATCTTGATCAGCCAATCAATTTAGGACAGAAGAAATATAAATTCACATGCAAAACTATAATAAACACAGTCAAGTTAGACATGTTACCATCCCAGCTGTTTTCTTTTGGTCGTCGTCTTTGCAGGCATCAATGGCATAAGATTCTAGAGATTCAATTTTGTGTCTAATTTTCTCTTCAACCATCCAAGAAGATTTGGGAAGTTTAGCTTCAGAAGGCATTGCCTTAGCAGATTTCAATAATTGTACAAACTCCTGCAGTTCTTTCTCAGCAGCCTCCTTAGCAAGCTTCCTACGTGAAAGTTCTTCTACCTAGTTTTCCAAACAAATGGGATACCATCTTATTAGAATTACTGAAATGAAAGGAAGCAATTAATCATTGTAAATTTTGTCACTCTGCTGACTGATTAAACTCCCACTATTTTTTATATATGATAATTCAAGAATTTATAAAACAAAGATGTAACACAGGGCAAAGCATCATTAATACAATACCAGACCTGGTTTCAGCACATTGTATAGTAGCAAACACAATGATGAAAAGCAGTTCAAAAGAGAGAACATCAGTTAAACAGGATGAAGAAGAGAAATATTTTCAACATAAGAGTTGGCAAGTCCAATTCTTTATATGCCAACCAACCCGAAACAACTGAGTTAATCAGGATCAGGAAGGTGTTTCTTTAAATGAGCTGGCTTCGGGTAACCAAAATTAACCTAATGCAGATTTGAAAGCATGATGATTTTAAAATTTGATATAAAGTTATATTTGGTTGGCTAATGGACAGAAATTTTTGGCTAAATCCTGACAAAAGTCTCATGTACAAATCATTTAAGTTTTAACCTCAACCAAATCTTAACCAGCCCCAACCCCAATAAATGACAGTTCTAACTAAGAGTGAACATGGTGAAACATTTCTCATACTATTTTTTTTGATAAGTAAAACATTTCTCATACTAAGATGAAAACATTGAAAAAAGGGTCTTCCTATCTGCCAGAAAAGCAGAAAATGTCCAGCTGCTCAAAAGGGAGCAACATCAACCAGTGGCAGAAAAAAACCAAAAAATTATAATCTAGTCCTTCGTTATTGTAGCCCTACCAATTTATAGTTGAGCCAAATAATTCAATTAACACAGACTATATATATGTGTGTGTGTGTGTGTGTTGAAGCCAAATCTAACATGTACCTGCACAGTAGGTCGAGGCCCATATAAAGAACGTGAACCTTTTGTCTCCAGCACACTAAAGTATATTTCATCTTTTGATAACAAAAGATGGGTACAATAGCTCTCAAGAGGCTCCGCACAACCAAAAATCATCTGTTTAATAAGCTATAAGGTCATTGGAGAGCATCAGAGTGATGACATAGAAATTGGACAACCTAAAAAAGTCAATACCTCTGCTAATTCTTCGGTTGTCACCGACTTATTTTTTTCTAGAAGCTCAACCCAAGCAAACTCAAGCAGTGCTGGATCCTGCACCAAATCAACAAATACTGACTTCATTTGTAACACAAACAATGAAACAGAAAAAACAAATGAAAAATGTGTAGCTATCCTTTCGTAAGCAAGAACAAACCAAGTTATCCTGTGCTCTCTGAACAAAATCCAAAATCTCCATGTGATCGAAATTCTCAATGCCTGGAACAATGTATGTAATTTGTTGAGGTTTGATGGAGGATGTGACACCATTCTGCCCTTGGAAGATCAAGAACTAGTTAGATAAACTGGAAAGCCTAAGACTTCTGATGCATTTGATTCAAGAAACAATGAGTTCCAACACCTAGCAACCTATTCAACATGCCGCATTAGTTGTTTCGACTAGAACCTGATCATACACCATCCAGTTCTTCTTCCCGTCAGGTCTCTGAGCAACTGCCAGCAAGACCCTATCAGAATCCTTCTTGAACTCCAGCAGCAACCCTTTCTCTAGTGCTCGGTTTGATAGCTTATCTTCAAGAAGCTCTCCGCTGCTCGTTAATCCAATTCTGATATATTCGTTTTCGTTATATATTATCTGTAAGTATATGCTCGGAAACTACCAAGAGAGAATTGGAAATGATGAAAATGAATAATTTCTCGGAAATCAAACAGTTCATATCCAAATTTCTTCTAGAATCGTAATAAAACAACGTAACCGCAATTAAGGAAAGATTTAGTTTATAAGAAACCTACTTGGAGGCAGCGCAAACTCTCTTCCTCTTGCGAATGAATTCGAGCTCTTCCATGACGCTCTCGACGAGACTGTGAACCGAACAGCTCCGAACACCGGCATGGCCGAAAAACTTCCGCTCGGGCCGCAATATCGAGAACCGGAATCCCAATTTGCAGTAGCGGCGAAGCGGAAAGGTGCTGAAACTGTACAATCGGCACCGGACCGCGGAGAGAGGAGGAGACGAAGCGGAGCGAAAGATAGCGCAGCTGTTAACGGCTCGAACAGCCATCTTTGTCTGGAAGAAAAGCCCAGTCCTTAGGGTTTCATGCGGTGAAGGAAGATTGAGAGAAAGGAAAACCTAGAGCCGTTTGAGAAGGAGCGAGAGGATTTGTTTGCTCTGAAAGAGTTTGTGAGAGAGAGCAACGCGAGCGAGCGAGCTTCTGCGCTGCTTGTCGACGATAAAGCTAAGCTGGTGTAGATGAGGTTACCGAAATGCGTTCGAGAACCCGTTGAAAGGCGCAAAGAGTGTCCAATGGGCTTTTATTATGAGCTGAAAATTGACCCACTTGGGCTTTGACTTGCATGACCGTTTTCAATGGAATCAGACCCTTCTAATAAGAAAGAAAGATCTCCTAATCTAAGGGTGCGTTTGGAAGTGCATTTTTTTAAAAATAATCTGTGATTTTAAACCAAATTGTAATTTTAGGGTGTTTGGGATTGCGATTTTAAAATAGCAAAAAAATCTGCGATTTCCATAAATTGATTAGAAGGTGCTTATTTGAAAAAGTGCGAATTTAAAACAAAATCACGATTTCTATTAAAAAGATATTTGGCGCAATAGTTACCTTTTTTTGAATGAAAATAAAAAAAAATACTAAGAAGACCCACCTAAAATATATTAAAACCCTTCTTTTCTCTTTTTTTTTTTTTCTTCATCCTCTCTGTCTCGTTCATCCTTTCTCCGCCCTGTAGCAGTGTGCGTCGCTGTTGTTCATCTCTCCACCCCTCTACCAGGTAATAATCTCACCTTAATATTTTTTTTCACTCCATATAACTCCTTTGCTTTTATAAAACTTTCCACTGTTTGGTGTTCGGTGTTATTTTATGTGGTTTGTATGATTACTGTGCCTTTTTATATATGCATTTATATTCTTCGACCATTTCTACGTAGTAAAGTTGTGATTTTTTTTTTTTTTTTTCAAAATTTTATTTAGATTACCGTGTATGCATAGTGATCTGCAATCCATCATAGTATGCAGTGATAGATCACTGTACATGCACAATAATGTGATAATGCGTGTACAGTAACCGTGTGAGGCTTTTTCTTTTAAAAAAAATATATTGTACAGTGACTAAGATGATGATTTTTCTTAGGTCACTGTGCACTGTATAGTGATGTGCATAGTGATGATTTTTTATGGCTTTTTTTTATTTTATTTTTTAAAGGTACTGTACAGTAACAATTTGTGATGAATTTTTATTTTTATTTTTAATGGGTATTGCTCTGTAATAGTTGGTGATATTTTTTTTATATATTTTTTTTAAATGGGTAATAAACAGTGATAATTTTTTTTATATATTTTTTTAATGGGTAATCAACAGTTATCAAATACTAATTTAAATTATTGGTGAATTATGTAACAGTTAAATTTGATAAACATTATTAGTTTAATTTGATGGATTGTTCTTGTATTTTTTATTATATGTCTGTTTGTAATATGTTTCAAGAAAAAAAAAATACAAAAACAAAAAAGCATAAAGAAACAAGTAGTATAGCAATATATAATTGCCTAAGTAGAAAATTCAAAGTTAATGTCAAATTATAAGTCATACTTTTGTTTGTATATGTGTTAAAAATTGAGGCTTATAGACAATGTTAGTTATTTTACTGTTATAAAGAAATGTCCTTATTGGTAATTTGGTCATGAAACCGCAATTATATGCTAATGTTATCCAAACACTCAATTAATAAAAAAAATACTTTTTAGCATGTTTTATCAAACGTCTGTGCGATTTTAAAAACGCAATTTTTAAAATCACACTTATTGAAATCGCACTCCCAATCGGCCCTAAAACTCTAGCTTTGATCATAGATCAACACAAATTAAAGCCAGAAAAATATGCAGATATCTCAGTCAGATAAACACAAATCTCAAGTGTTAGAACAGTGACAGCATGCCAAACACCCGGCGGAGGAGATTTGCAAGAAAGACAAAAGGTTTAAGTGGCTTGTCAGAGATTTGAAGACATAAAAGTTACTTTAGACATGCCGGTGTCACACTTTAGTGGCATGGCTCGGCAGCGTAGGTGGTTGTAGGTGGCGTCGCCCAATTCAAAAATCTTGTGTTTTTCTTTTAGCTTCGCAAAGAAAGAGAACATCAGTTTTCTACCTCTGTTGCGTCATTGGAGAGCGGAAGTTGTGAGGGGAGACACCGTACCATGGCCGAGAGAAATGAGAGTTAGGGCTCGAAGGATCGGGCTTATATTAAAATAACAGTATATATGTTATAATTTAATCAACAGTTAAGATTGAATCTTAAAATTAATTTACTTTTAGAAGCTTTAATAGGAAAGAAAAAATAAAGAGAGATTTTGATAAATTCAATCTTGACCGTTGATTAAATTACAATATACATGCTATTATTAAAAACCCAGGCTTGAAATGGAAGGCAACGAAAATGGTTGCGCATGGCTACTGTTTTTTACACTTGTTTTTTTCTTGTTTTTTTTCATCTTTTTAATGCAATGACATGGCATCGCTAACTGGACATGCCAAGGTGAGATCACGGTGGGATGTCGGTATAGTATATGAGTAAATTTTTAGCAATGGTTGATTGTAATCAGTATTGTGAAATAGTTATGGAATAAAAATGTGGTATATTGCATTCTCATAGTACATATCACTTCTCATGTTTTTTTATGAGTAATGCTATACACCACACTTTTATCCCATTGTACCAACAAGGCAATATAAGCAAATTTAAAAAAATAATAATAAAAATAAATAAAACAATAAAACAATAATTCAACTATTAAATCCATTGGAAAAGCCAATGTCCAGAATAAATATAATACAAGGAGATAAGCACATGTAACAGCTGAGGTATCAATAGAATAGCAATTCAAAAAGTCTGTAATGACAAGTTTATACATCTAAGCAGCTCGCGTCAACTTCCACGGATGTCTTTTGCATAAATCAACTGCAAAGACCAACACATAACCCTTGGATCTGGGAATTGCTTGCATCCGGCAATACATATATACCTGATTTTCCATTACTTGTGCACGTTATGTTTAACTGGTTGCCTATCTGGTTTGCCTGCAATAATAATACATTCATGCACGGTTAGCTCATGCACAAAGCAAATGATATTAATGAAATCAACCAAATCAAATGCCACATGGGCATTTGCTTGAACCATGCTTGCACCGAATCTAAAACGTAAAGCGGGGCCTTGCCTTTAATGGACAAAGTTTTTCACAAAGCTCTAACCTAGTGTATTAAATTGACATCTATTCTTAGAACATATTAAATTGACATCTATTCTTAGAACATGTGATTCTCACACGCTCTATTAATCTTAATAAAAATGCATATAAGAATCACTTTCTTTAAGGACAGATGTCAGTTTAATTTGGACGAAAATTTTTTCTGTCTTCAATTGGTAAGGCAGAATGAATTTTGTCCCCTAAGCATACTTCTATTGTAATTTCCTCTTGATCCCTAAGCATACAAAATAAATGAGTTCACCCCATCAAGAGGTAGTTTTGAAATAGAAAAATGGTATGGTTTATACCAAGGGAAAGGAAGAAATTGGTCTATTTCCATTACCATTTCCTCATTTTCATTCCACTTTAAAATGGTATGCATCAAATTACATATCCCATTTTTCACACCGTTTTTAATATTTTGGACATACACACAAAGAAGATAGTAGTGTTAGCATAGTTACCAAGCAGGATGCAGGATCTGTGTTGCAGCTCCATTTTGAAGTGGGGACACAACTCAAATAATGACACCAAGAACAATGATCATTTGCATTAAATCCCCGGAGGAGCATAACCAGGCCAGCTGTAAAACTGTCACAAATAGAAATTTTGCCACATCATGCATCATAATTCACCAGATACTCAAAAAATAAAAATCAGAACGGAAAGAGGAAGAACCCACAAGAAAAGTTATGGAAGTATCATCAGCAGAATTTTCATCTTTTTTGACTTTTATCAGCAGAACTAGTACTTTTACCAGAAGAGTGATAGGATGATCAAGTAAATTATGGGGATTTCACTTTTATGGCCTTTTCTTCAGTTTCAACCAAATTACCTCGTTTCTTGTGGTAAACAAGATGGCATGTTTTCACCTTTGTACATTTTGTATCCTTTTGATATATATTGCAATTTAATAAAATAAGCAGGAACTGCTGAAAATAGAGAACCTGATTTCAGGGCTTACCCAATAATCAAAAGGATCAGAGAAACGACCCACAATATGCACTGATACATCTTGAATTTCGGTCTAGCTGAAACAGAAGGTGCATATCTTTGTCTAACCCATCCAAATTGGGGGCGTATCAGAAACACAAACCCAAGAAGAAAACCCGAAACAAATCCTCCAATATGAGCAAAGTTGTCCACATGTGGGAGGATTCCCACTGCCAAGTTGATCACAATGATGACCAAGAGGGTTAATAATGCTGCAAACTGGTGGAACACAAAAAAAAAAAAAAAAAAAAAATTGTAAGATAATTGGACCCAACAATGTTACTGACCAGAATGTCACATTTACTTCAGAGTGCATATCTTTTTTGTTTTTTGATAAGTCTTCAGAGTACATATCTCAGATAAAAGAAGTTCAATGAATACCTTGCTAGCATACAATGTCCAATTAGTGATGAGTTCAGAAAGCATTCCTCCTAGCAAGCCAAAAAGTGCACCAGAAGCACCAACAGAGATGCTTGACTGGATGAAAAGACCAGACATAATACTCCCCCCCAATCCAGAGATGACATATAGCAACCCAATCCGTACTGTATACAACAACACAAGCATCAGGAAAGTATCTTGAGCTAAATTCTTTGAATATAAAACTGAAGATGATTCATGAATTCCCAAATCATGATGCTTATGACTTGCAGATCAATTAGATCTGGAGTGAATGGAAACTTTATGGACTATACGAACCTCGAGCTATATGCATCAATCATAAGATAAACTATCAAATATTTGATCACTCAATACCTGAGCCTATAATTCACCAATTGAATTGAATATGCAAGGAGCCAAAATATGTATCTTTTTAATCTACTTGAATTGAATCCACAAAGTGATGCTGATGTTTTGAATTTAGAACATCTTCAGAATCTTGAAGACTGAATAATTCCATGGAAGACAAAAAACAGATGAATAATACAAAATCAATGAATTTTAAGATACATACCAAACCCAAATTCACGCTCAAGCCGAATTCCAATTACTAAAAGACTCAACATGTTTGCCAGTATATGAAAAACCCCTGCATGCAACCAATTGCAGGTGATGAGGCGCCACCCCTGGTCTCCTCTTACTACTTTATTCACATCTAGAGCTCCCATCTTCACTAGCCTAAAGCCATAAACATGGAATAGTTGCTTGATTACGATTTTTTAGCAGTTCAAAAATTGCAGCCAAACCATTCAAAATAAATTCATGAAAGTGCTAAAAAAGAAAAGTAAAGAAGTAAAGAACCTACGTCGACGAGGAAGGCCCAAGAAGAGGGTTCTCCTTGAAGGGCTGGAAAGAGAAACGACCCAAGAACGTAGCAATGCAATTGACGGAGTTCTTGGGGCAGTTGTTGACGTACATGGTGATGATGAACACGATTGTATTGGCGATAACAAACAAAGGGATAAGCCAGGTGACCCATTTCTTGAAATGCTTGATTTCCCGGAATGGGCTTGGTGTGGCTGACGCCGGAGCCGAGTCTGACTGATCTACCGGGTGTATCACGCTGTTGTTACGCCGGGAGTTTACCCTTATCTGGATGTCCGACGGTGGTGGGTCTTTCGCCATCGGATATGACATTTGAGGGAAATCAAAAGAAGGCGGTTTAGGCTGAACTGATCAAGACCCTTTTATTGTCTTTCTTCTTTTTTATTTATTTTCTAGGCAGAATTCATCAATTTCTGACGCACACAGAGAATTAATATGAATGCGGAAAGGGACATATATGAAAGTAAAACAAAGAGGATTAAGGTCAGCAAATGAGGCTATTGTTTTAGTCAACGGTAGCCAACTTTAGTTGCTGGGCTGATACTCTACTCAACCTCGACCGACAGGTTTGGCTGCCAAATTTTCTTACGGAAAACGGGGAATCAAGAAAGAAAGAGCTCCGGCTTCTGTTGAGATTATTTTTTAAAATCCAATTATTGTCACCTGCAAATCTTTCCCAACCTTTTCTTTTTGTTTCTTAACTTTTTCTGCATGTCCATATGGACCGTATCCCATTGACATCAGAGTCGTTCAACAGATCTAACAATAGTCGTCATAAGATCCTGTGGGTAAGAACATAAGTTGGGATCCGGATCCCATGCAGCATCTAGCATGGGTGCACTAGGTTTTTTTGGGCCGTTCATTTAAAATGAAC
>NC_081549.1:19271093-19274563 GCF_901000735.1 Corylus avellana
TCCATTGAATATTAATTATTATCCTGATCGCAAGTAAATACATCAACCCGAAGCCGCAAATTTTACACTAAAATCCAATCTTTGTGGGTCAGGTTGATCAAGTTTTGCCCACCCCTACGGGGCCTACCTGGAAGGAGAGGCTCTATAAGAAGGCTTAGGATAAACCCTAAACCTCCCTATGCGTTTTTCTGACCACCCCAAACCTAGTGAGAGAGAGAAGAGAAGAATAGAGAGAGGAGTACATTCTTGTTGGTTGTCTCTCTAAGTTTGAAGGACTCCCACTTAGAGGTAATTTAACTTCTAACCTCTTGATTTTTCTTTTTTTCTTTTTTCAAGGAGTCACTTTCCTGATCTATCAGAGGATACAATGCTTCATAGAGAGTTGTAACACTTCGATACTATTTTTTGATCTGAAGAATTCATATGAAAGTTACCACCATGCTCTCCTGCAGAGAGATACTAGCTATCAATATTAAAATCATACTATTATCTATGTAAAATAAGTTTGCAAAATGATTATCCATGAATCACTTTTTTTTTTTTTTATTATAAGTAAAAATGAAAGAATAAATGATTATCCATGAATCACAATTGGACTTAAACAGCAAAGAGAAGTTGCTTTTTTTTATTATTCTTTTTACTTTTGGGCCGGCAGCAAAGAGAAAATAAGTGGATGATTTGAAGTGAAAAAAGGTTATTCTAATCCAGGTCGACTGTGAGTGTCGCAATCAAGGGAAAGAAGCTTAGTGAATTCATGAAGGCTCTCTTGGCTTCTTGATCGCATTCCCCTAATCACTATATATACACTTCCAGTGAGAAATTACAGGTTCTATAAAAGTATACAACTTTCATCCAACAACGTCGTTGCCAGCAAGTTGTTGCCAGCAAACCAAAAGGAAAAAAAAAAAAAAAAATACTAAATACTATAAAAGTATCTAATTTTTATCTAACCTAGCCGACATGACATGATCCAATATTTGTTTGTGTTGAACTTCTCAAATTCAAAAAAGTGTCAAATGGAGTATACATGTCAGCAATAAATTCAATAGCACAAGTAACACCTACCGAAAATAAATGAACTTAGCTCATCATCAATATTGATAAAGTCATCATTAAGCCAAAAAAATTTAGTTTGGCTCCAGACTCTTAAAAAGCAGTCCAAAGACATTTAGTTTGTGTCGGGCTTTTTAAATCCAAAAACATGTCAAACTGAGTGAACATGTCAGCAAGAAATTCAGTAGCACAAGTACTAACACCAACTGAAAATCAATGAAATTAGCCCATCATCAATATTGATAAAGAAGGCTCCGGCTACTCTTATTTTATGCTATACAATATTGTATGCTCCAAAACATACCATAAACCACATAATCATGTGTGGGCACATGAATTAAATATTTAGTACAATTTACCGATGTAATACCTCGTTGTTATTAGTCTAGATATTCTTGTTTCTATTGCAATTACAAAACAAGCATTTTTCAGTTATAAATATTATTAAAATTAGGCTTCACAACAAAATTGAAGATGAATTTATCACTTACTAGTCGTACATCGAAAGAGAATTTGCTGCAAAATTTACATAGATAATTTTTTGGATTTAAAAGAATGTCAGGTTTCATTTTGATAGGTGATTGAGTTGACAATTGAAATATATTAATAAACAATTATTTGTCTTTTTTTTTTTAAGCTTGTCTTAATACTCAATGGGTACCAATTTTTTTTTTATTTTTATATATATATATATATATTCATTTATTTCTCATCCATACTTTTACCCTATCAATAAGGATTTTTTTTTTTATTTTTATTTTTTATTTCATTCATGTCCTAAAACACATTAACAAATGTATCCTAACAAAACGTTGTCTTAAAAATTACTTGCCAATTTAGTTGACATATCCTTTTGTGTATGCTAATTTGTTTAGCCATAATTATACCTTGAAGTGTCTCTAAGGGGTAGTTCAATCAGTTAGAGACCACGTCTTATGAAGCAGAGGTCACTAGTTCGAATCCCCACTCCCCCCCTCTTGTGCGGACATGTTAATATATATATATACCTTGAAGCATCTTCTTCATTTGTCACTTTATTCAATTTGTCTGAAGTTTCTCTCCATGGGCTTTGAATCTTAACAAACTCAATCATTTATCAACCACAAAATGATCAAGATCATCATTAATCTAGGTAATAAATTGCAGTTAATGTTATTAGAATATTAATTAAATAATTAAATTTATCATTTTTTATTAGTTAACCATGATTCTACGATTTACATCATGTTTCAATTAAAACACTTGTTAGTATAACGTTTGAGTCTATATGTGAAATGAAGTGTTAAAAATATTAATTAAATAAAAAATGAAAATAAAGTAATTAAAGAGACATTCAGATCATCCCCTAGAGATGGTCAACCACTCTATAAAGGAATAGTTGACCATCGTCTTATCCTTTGAAGGGAACCAACTCTGATGATTTAGGGGGTGCTTGCGGGTGGTACGGCCACCTCAAGGATTCATGCATTTCATGGGTGGTCGGACCTCTCCAAATATACCATGGAATGGCTGACCACTCCTCAAAAAATGAGAAAATGATCGGACCATTCCAACCATCCCCTTGGGTGGTTGATCAATTTTTTCTAATCGCCTTTAAAAGCGGTTAGCTAACGGTTAATAACCGCTCGCATTTTTACCCCTAAATATATATAAACTGCTAATTTAAACATTTGGAAGCAACAACAAACTGCAATTGATGCTCGTCAAAGGATTTAGCGAGTTGGTGTCAGAAACTGAAACAAGTTGTGAAGATATCAGCCAAGTTGAAGCAACAGATGGCCAAGAACCATGAGTGCTCATGAGTACGTACGTCCTGATCATCATCTACTTTTGCCAACAAGCTAGGGATCGAGTCAAGAAAAAGGCACGATGGATGGTCCAACCCGTGGAAGCATTTGCTTGATTTGAATTGGCTTGGGAGCTAGCTAGGTCACCGTTACTCCAAGCATTGACAAGGCTTGGGGGGCAGGCCATGATGACCTTTTATTTACCCTCGATCTACAATCTTCTTATGATGGATGAGACTTGAGAGAGAGGCAAGAGCATATATATTCCTTCCTCACCAGGCAGTAATAGCCATGGAAGCTTCTTCTTTTCTCTTTCTTTTTTCCTGCTTTTTTTGATTAATCAGATAGAAATAATAAATTTAATTATCTATTTAGATGGGTGCCTAAACATTGACCTGATTAATCATGTTAGGTTGTTAGTTAAGATAACTGCCAACATCGTCACTACCTACTGCCTAGTTTTCTTTCGCAAGTAGGTTTGAGTTTAGATAAAGGAATTTGTATGATACGTATATATCCTTTCCTTTTTGTTCTTCGATAAATTCATCCAACTATTGGTGGTAAAGGGAGTGAATGATTCATTCATACGTGTTGAAGAAGAGATTAAAAAGATGTTAATTAATGGACCAA
>NC_081549.1:19274663-19286520 GCF_901000735.1 Corylus avellana
AAAAAATTTTGAGCCTTATTTTAAAAAAAAAAAATTAGGCCTTAAGTTAAAATAAAATTAAAAATTTTTTTAAGCCTTATTAAAATTTTTTTTGGGCTTTATTAAAAAAAATTTTGGGCCTTACTAACTGGGGCCCTAGGTGACCGCTAGCCATTGAGCCGGCCCTATATATATATATATATATATATATATAATGAGAAGAATCCCATTAAATTGTTTTTTGAGAGTGTATTGTACGTAAACATCTGCAACAATGCATACATGATACGTGTCCCATTTTGACTGCAAAAGTCTATCATAGACTGCATTGGATTGGGGCCCTTGCAATCTACAATTCTTGAGATCCAGGTCGTTCATTCAAACTTGAATCTTGCCACTTAAGCCTTTAAATAAATAAAAAAAGACGAAAGAAAAAAAAAATTAGTAGGTAAATGAGTGGGCATATCACTCATTGAAGTGGTTATCATTTTACCTTTTTGAAAGGTTGATCAGCCACCCAAGGGGATGGTTGGAATGGTCCGATCACTTTCTCACTTTTTTGAGGAGTGGTCAGCCTGACTCAACCATCCTATGGTATATTTGGAGACTACCGACTACCTATGAATCCTTGGGGTGGTTGTACTACCCGCAAACACCCCCTAAATCATCGGAGTTGGTTGGTCATTCCATGTGAGTGACGGGAGTGCTAGGCTGACCCCCCATACTACCTGCAAACACCCCTAAATCATCGAAGTGGCCCCCCACTTTCAAAGGATAAGATGATGGTCAACAATTCCTTTAAGGAGTGGTTGACCATCTCTAGGGATGATCTGAATGCCTCTTTAATTACTTGAGTAATGTAAAACAGCACGTGGTGTGCGTGCAAAAAAATTTAAAAAAAAAAAAAAAAAAAAATTTGCACTGGCGTGCGTGGGCGCTGAATCACGTCTCTAATTACTTTATTTTCATTTTATATTTAATTAATATTTTATTACTTTCTTTCGCATATAGACTCAAACATTATACTAACAAGTGTTTTAATTGAAACATGATGTAAATTGTAGAATCATGATTAACTAATAAAAATTGATAAAGGAGCCTTCTCATTACATATATAAATGTATTATTAAGCCCCCTCCCCTCTCTGTTAGGGTTTCATCTCTAGCAGCCATCAGAGGGGGAGAACCTTTGTTCTCCTCCTCCGGCTCTCCTCCCCTCTTCTTCTTTTGCCTCCCTCCTCCCTTCCCATTGTTCTCTTTCGCTTAGCGAGCTAGCCTATTTACCTGATGTCCCTAGTTCTTTGGGCCATTTTTTTCTTTTCCCTTCCTCTCCGCCTCTTCCCCCTCCTTTGATCCCTAGTTGTTTTTGTTTCTTTCTATATTTGCTTTTGTTGTTTTTTTTGCTTGCTTAGGTATTCTTTGTGGGTGATGCTCTTAGGGTTTCACTCAAACTTCCCCCTTCATTTGAGTGCGCTGCCGATTTCCTCCGCGTGCTCCGCCTCCCACCGTCCTCTGCTAGGCCTTTTCTCGCGCCCCCACTGCGATGAGCTTCCAACTCCCCTTCCGTTTTTGTTTCCGCGAGCGTGAACTCTTCTTCCCGACCGTTATCTTCAGGTTTTGACTTTTATGTTGTTGATTTCTTAATTTGTCCGCTTTTCACTTTTTCGTTTCCACCATTATTCCCATAATCGCTTTTTGTTTACTTAGGCTGTTCGGCCTTCTCTCGACCGGCCTTCGCTTTACCGCGCTTTCAGGTTTATTGCTTTTGGCTGACTTTGTGGATGAACGCATCCCCGACTTCGGTCGAGACGGTTTCGGCTGCAACACCTCAGCCAGCCGGCATTAGCTACTCATGCGATCGGTTTGTTCGTTTCGACCGGTCGCTTAATCTCTAAATGGCCGTTGGTGACTTTCATTGAATCTAAATGTGAATAATGCTGTCTTTTATACTATAACCGTAACTTTGGCCATGGTCACGCTTCCGCGTGTACTGGCTTCCATTATTTAGTTTACTATTTTATCAACTAATAAAGACCAAATCACCTTTCTCAAAAAAGACAAACCAATAAAAAGTTGATAAAATTTATTATTTAATATGAAATAAGATAAATCCTTGAGGAGTTTCAAATTTTATCCTTTTTTTTTTTCAAAATTTAATATTGTCATCAAAATGACAATAATCCTTCGCTTGCTAGGTTTTAATCAGACAGTTAAAACTGAACACACATGATTATTAAAATACATTTTTTTCATCGAATTAAAAAATTAAATCAAAAAAATAAAAAAAGGAAATTGAAGGAATCATCTCCACATTCTCTCTGCGGCAACTCCACCCCGGGTGACGCATACCACCGGCTCTGGGTGGCCCGCGAAGTTACCCTCCACCCACGGGTGGCCTGAATGCCCTGCGGCTCGGTGGCTGGCCACCCCATTGGTGAGGGTGGCCCAGCGGCCATTCCCAAACCCCCCCGGGGGTGGGTTGCCACCTAGGGGGTGGCTGCATAGGGGGTCGGTTCCTTCAATTTTTTTTTTTTTTAAAGATTTAATTTTTTTAATTAAATTAATACAAAATTAATATTTTAATAGAGTAAAACGGTGCGTTTTGAGTTTTCCTAACATCTGTTAAAAAAGTTTAACGGCAGAAATTTTATTGTCATTTCAATTGATCTAGTGACTAAGTTTTCAAAAAAAAAAACTTAAAGATATTAAAATTTTGAAGGGCTGACTCAAGGATTTATCATACATTTTTCCTTTAATTAATATTCTAATAACATTAACTGCAAAAAGGAAAAAAAAAAAAAAAAAAAAACTTTGTATGAATTAAAATTCAATTTGTTACCGAGATTAATGATGATCTTGATCATTTTGTGGTTGATAAACGATTGAGTTCGTTAAGATTCAAAGCCCATGGAGAGAAACTTCATACAATTTGAATAAAGTGACAAATGAAGAAGATGCTTCAAGGTTTCATTGGCAGAGCTATATAAGTGGATGGAGAAAGCTTCATAATTGGATCATCGACATGGCTAAACAAATTAGCATACACGAAAGGACATGGCAACTTAATTGGCAAGTAATTTTTAAGACAACGTTTTATTAGGATACATTTGTTAATGTGTTTTAGGACAAGAATGAAATAAAAAATTCCATATTGATAGGTTCAAAGTATGGATGAGAAATAAATGAATATTAAATTAAGAATAATGCTACAAACCCCTATTGTGTTTCTCTTGAGTTATTCCATTAATAATGATGTGACTGTTAAAATCACCATTGGGCTTGTGATTAATCATTATTGAATTTTGATCAAATTGTGATTTTAATAACTACATTATTCTTGGAGGGACTCAAGAGAGACTTATAGAATTACTTAGGGGTGCAAAGGCGGGCGGTAAAAACCGCCCGCTAACCGCTAACCGCTATAACCGCCAACCGCCTAACCGCCTAACCGCATTAACCGCTAACCGCCATAACCGCCTAGCGGTTAGCGGTTATTGGGTCTACTAACCGTAACCGCTAACCGCTAACCGCCTTTTTATATAATATATTTTTATAATTATAATTATAAAAATATTTATACATATAACATAATCACTTGATCATTAAATCACAATTTGAGTATTAATATATTATCACTATAATTTATATGATTATATCATATAATCACTTGATCATTAAATCACAATTTTTTTTAAAAAATAATTAAATCACAATTTGAGTATTAATATATTATCATTATAATTTATATGATTATATCACATGAGATTGATTATTAAATCATTTGATTATATAATAACAAATTATACATATATAATATGACATAACTCATAAGTATACCAATTCATACTAATACAACAATTAAATATCTAGAGACTTATTTCCAATGTATATTATAAACCTATAAGTCTATATAAGTCTACATATGTATATAAATAATATAAATGTATAATATCAATAGTTAATCATATGATTCAATGACAATTCAAATACTTTATTCAAGACTTCAAGTGAATCATATTATTAATGTACAATGATGATATGATTCGTATAATATCAAATTAAGTAATTGACATTGGATTAAACAATGACCAATGTGTTACTTATAAACATAATTTAAGTATTAATGTATTATCATTATAATTTTAGTAATTTATATATTATCACTATAATTGATATGATTATATCACATGATGATTTGATCATTAAATCATATGATTATATAATAATAAATAATACATATATAATATGACATAACTCATAAGTCATAAGTCTACAAGTTAATCATATGATTCATGTACAATGATAATCACAATTGATTCAATTGAATTAAACAATATGTTACTTATAACTACAAGTCTACAATTTAATTAAAGCATTATTAGATACTTTAGGAATTTAGGATTTAGGATTTAGGAGTTTGAACATTACCATTTACCATTAGATATTAAGTTCAATTCAAAGAAAAAAGATTATAAGTAAATATGATAAGAATTTAAATAATTAATCATATGAATCATATGATATAATTTAATGAGACTATATGATTATATAATATCAAATTAAGTAATTGACATTAGATTCAACAATGTGTTACTTATAATCACAATTGAAGTATTAATGTATTTTTTGAACATTTTTTAGAAAAAGAAATTTAACCATTTTTTGAAAGAAAAAAAAAAGAAAATTAACAATTTTGAACAATTTTGATATATATATATATATATATAATTGCTTATAGTTATATTATATGCATATTGAATAATATAAATGTATAAGATAAATACTTAACTATATGATCCAATTACAATTCAATACTTAATCAATTATTCATGTACAATGACAATGACAATGTGATTCATATAATATCAAATTAAGTAATTGACATTGGATTAAACAATGTGTTACTTATAACTACAATTGAAGTATTTTTGTTTGTTTGTAAGTTTATAAGATCAACACTTAATCATATGATCCAATGACAATTCAAATATTTAATTATAATATTTATATACAATGACAATGTGATTCATAAAATGTCAAATTAAGCAATTAGCATTAGATTCAACAATTACTTATAACAACAATTTAAGTATTAATATATTTTTCATTTTTTTGAACACTATTTTGACAATTTTTAAACCATTTTATGAAAAAAGAAATTGAACCATTTTTAGAACAAATTTTTTTAACAATTTTTTGACCAATTTTTTGAACCATTTGTTGAACAATTTTTTAAAATTGAACAAGCCAAAACTACGTCGTTTTAATACCCATATATATTCATCTCTTCCTAACCTTAAACTAAACCTAATCAATCTCATTCCTAGAGGTTTGTTAGTAACGAAGATTATTATTTTTTGAATTGTCATAGTATTTTAATTACAATACAATTATATTAAGCACTTTTTGATATGTGTACATGCTTGTGCCTTAATATTATTATGTTTAATATTATAACTTTTCTTCTTTTGATGTCCACAGGATTTGCTAGAGGACCAAATGAGAAGATTGATGAAGTTTTAATGTTTTATTTGACTATTTGTATCATTTAATGTTTTATTTGAACTTATTTTATATGCTTTGTGTTGAACTTTTTTTATATTTTTTTTTATATGTTGTGATAGTTATCTGAATTCTGAACTTTTTTTTGTATGTTGTGTTGAATTTTTTTTTTTTCCTAAAAAAAAAAAGTTAACGAGTTATGATTTAATATTTAAGGAAATTTTTTTTTAAGTACAAGTAAATGTAAATTTTGGGTCAAATATTTTTGATTTTTCAATATGGGCTCTTTTTATAGCAATTGGGCACAAGAAGATATTAAAAATACAAGAAAAAAAAAATAAGGGTAAAAAAAAGCCCAAAAAGCCCAAAAAAAAGCTCAATTTTAAAAAAGCGGTTAGCGGGCGGTTATCTATTTCACTAACCGCTAACCGGCCACTAACCGCCTAGCGGTTAGCGGTTGCGGTTAGTGAAATTTACTAACCGCTAGGGCGGTTACGGTTAGCGGTTATTGCCACTAACCGCTAACCGTAACCGCCTTTGCACCCCTAGAATTACTCTTAAATTAATACATAAAAAATAAAAATTAGTATCCATTAAGTTTTAAGACAAGCTAAAAAAAAAAAAAAAAGAGAAAAATATTTGTTTATTAATATATTTCAATTTTCAACTCAATCACCTATCAAAATGGAGCCTGACATTCTTTTAAATCCAAAAAATTATCTATGCAAATTTCGCAGAAAATTTTCTTTCGATGTACAACATCAAAAAGTAAGTCAGAAATTCATCTTCAATTTTGTTGCGAAGCATAATTTTAATAATATTTATAACTAAAAAATTGCTTGTTTTGTAATTGCAATAGAAATAAGAATATCTAGACCAATAACAATGAGGTATTACATCAGTAAATTGTACTAAATATTTTAATTCATGTGCCTACACATAGGGGTGAGCAGATTAACCTGTTACCGATTACCGGCCGTGTACCAGTTTCGACCGAACCGATATTAACCGTAACTGATATACCGAAATCCTTATCGGTTAAATTTTTTATACCGGTATGCTTATCGGTTCGGTTAAAAATTTCATATCGGTTAACCGTTTAACCGATATAAACTGTTAAATAAGGATACCAAAATGACGTAGTTTTGGGATTATATATATACCTATGTAACTTTATCTTAATTTGGGTTTGGGTAGGTTTTATTTTTTATTTTTAGTGATGGCATTGGATGAGATTTCTTTGCCTTTGGTGAAAGCATTTTTCATTAACTAGTTTTGTTAGTCTAATTAGCATTCATTATGTTAATTAGTCCATTTGCTTTGGAAAAATGTATTTTATAATATAAAAAAAGTTGTGGTGGATCAATATAAAAAAACTTCAATTTTTATCCCAAAAAACAAATATTTGGGTTCCAACAAAATTATTTGGGCCATAAAACAACTCATTTTTAATAAGTTATTTTAGCCCAATAAAAAGTATTTGGGCTCTCATAAGTAAAAAAAACTCATTTTTGACACAACAAAATAAATTAATATAAAGCCCATAGTTAAACCGGTTAACCGGTTTAACCGTGTACCGTTATAACCGATAATTTCAGTTAAAATTTTTATTGGTTCGGTATCGGTTAATAAACCGTTTAACCGAAAATTATCGGTTAACAACCGATAAGAGCCAAAACAGGACCGTTTTGACCGATACCCACGCCTACCCACACATGATTATGTGGGTTATGGTATGTTTTGGAGCATACAATTTATAGCCAAACAAAATAAATGAAGATATAGACTTGTAGTACAATGTATTGCGTAAAATAAGAGTAGGCGGAGCCTTCTTTATCAATACTGATGATGGGCTAAGTTCATTGATTTTCAGTTGGTGTTGCTTGTGCTCCTGAATTTGTTGCTGACATGTTCACTCAATTTGACATGTTTTTGGATTTAGAAAACCCGATATAAGTCCTCAAGAGGTAACTCAATTGGCTAAAGACCACGCTTCATGAAGTGGAGGTCACGAATTCGAATCTCTCTTCCCCCTCTTGTATGAACATGTTAAAAAAAAAAAAAAAAAAAACCCGACACAAACTAAATATCTTTGGACTGCTTTTTAAGAGTAAGGAGCCAAACTAGGCACAGTTTGTTAAACCTTTTTTTCCCTTCCCCTCAAAACATTCTTTATAGAGATTCTATAAACATTCTCTTTATTTATTTTTTATTTTTTAAAATTAACATCAAAACATTATCACTTTTTATTATTATTTAAATAAAACAATTACTATAAAATAATTTTTTCTTTTTTACTTTTTTTCACATTAGCTACTGTGTCTAAGGAAAAAGAATTTAACAAACACAGTTTTTCACTTAATGACAAATTTTAAAGCATACTAATAAAACTTTCCAAAATAGGGGAGGCCATGGCCTATGTTGATCCTTTGTACCCGTATGTGATTTGATGTTTATTTTTTAAAATTTTTAGTTTAAATTGATGTAACATAAAAATAAAAATTATTGTGTATTTTATATTTGAATTGATTGTTTATATATTTATTTTAATTAAAAAAAATCGTACTTTCAAACATGGGTGATGGGTCTATAGTTTTATGATCAATCAATACAAATGGACGAATAAGAATAATTGTTATAATAATAATCGTCCCATGTGGTCAAGTCATCAAAGGAAAATAAGAAAATGGAAGAAAAGAAAAGAAAGAGATGCTGGTAATCCCATGTGAAAATATGCGACAGCCCACGCACGTACTGTAACGTGTTAACACGGCTAAGCTTTTGAGTTGTCGATTCTATATGCAACGCTGGAGAACGATCCACTTGCCGGCTAAGCAGCGAGTGGTGCTTGTCCTTGCATTTGCGAAGCCGCCTATTTTGATTCCTATAAAGCGAACGCAATCACACGCGCTCTTTCATAAAACGCGTGGGCCTAGCTAGATTCAAAATTTGACTTCAAAACAAAAGACCCCCCCAAGCGACAAGTCGTTGGCGCTCCTCCTCGCTGTCCTTTTATAGGCTATTCACGAAGGGCCATTCCTTTTTGGTCCTTTCAGAAAATCAGCTCATTTCTCTCTCTCTCTCTCTTGTATTTGTTTAACCGCTCGTAGTTTTTGAGGAGTTTCGACTAGGGTTTCAGAAATGGCTTCTACGGATCCGAAGCAAGGTGGAGGGTTTTTCGCTTCTATCGCTGCCAGTATTTCCAATTTGACCAAATCGGTCAACGGGTATAACAATCGCTTTCTTTTGATCTTCGGCTACTTTATTTTTAATTTTTTTTAATTATTGTAGTGATTTAGGGACGGAATTTGATTTTGTTTTGACAATTCAGGGAGAAATTAATTATTACTATTAATCATTCTTTGTTTCTCTGTCGTAATCGGGTTTGAATTATCGTGCTTCTGGTGCTATTTACCAGCTGGAATATCTGTTACGATTGGGCAAGATACTGTTTTCGTGCTTAGTGAGAATAAAGTTTAATATCATTTTTTGTTTATTTGCTTCGTTGAATTTAGTAGTCTGCCTTGAGTTACTATACTGGTTATTTGATATTCGTTTACATAATCATAATTCTAATGCTAACAATTTAGGATACTGATGGAGGAGGCTAAAGGAAGATTGATCCTTACTAGTTTGAAAATCTCTTTGATCACTTGTGTTTCTATTCCTCGTGACTTACTCCTAAAAAATGAAGCTGAAATATTTGCCATATATACCCAATTACTCATTTTTAAGAAATAGTGATGGATCCGGTTGCAGAGGTTGTGGCGTCAGTTTAAATATGTGATTGCGTATAGAACTTTTGAGTGCTCAAAGTAGCGCATATATGTTATGTGGGAATGACTATGCCTCTAGGTTGAATTTATACTTATTTTGGAATCATGCTTTGTTATTATTTCATTTGAAGTCCCTTCTTTCTCACCTTTTCATATGTTTTTATAAGTTCATGCTGATTATGGTGGAAGGGTTTATTATTATGGTTTGCGAATGTGTGAGTATGGTTTCACTATGTCTATTGGCCGCACCAATTCCATGTGTTGAAGAATCCAATTTATTGACAACTGTGGTTTTTGTATTGTACAGGTTCGTGGGTTATGAAGGGCTGGAAGTTGTTAACCCAGAAGGAGGCACTGAAGATTCTGAAGAGGAAGCAAAAAGAGGAAGATGGAAACAGGAGGTACACTATCTGCATTATGTTTGTACCGTTTTGCAGATATTAGATAGACAACACAGAGGCGTTACTCAAGTGGATTGGTCTAATACATGTATTTGGGTTGCTGTTCTGGAATATGATATGAGTGTGTATAGTAGTGTTTAACATCCACTTGTTAAATAATGGTGCAAACACAGTCGACTAGCAAAGCTGCACCTTAACGCATTTGAGGCCTTTCAAGTAGCTACACCATAGAATTATAACATGCGATACTATAGGACAATGGTTTCAATATGCAATTGAAATCATATGTTGCAATGCTCAAGAATGTAATCCTAGAAGCTCAAGATTTAGTTGGTAGCTTCTCAGCTGCTCAGGTAAAACTTGAATAACAGAAAGGTGTCTTTTCTTACGTGATCTAATAATGAAACAGCTAATTTCACAGTGGAATTAAAAAAAAAAGGTTTTCCCCCAACTATTTATGTATATGTGTGAGGGTTGGCTCGAGTTAAGTCATTTGGCCTTGGTATCTCATGAAACATCAGGTCCAAGGTTCGACCCCCCTTGAGTGTAAACAAGTTCTTGGGGCTACATCTGTGGGCGAAAGCCTGAGTTTTACCCGAACCGTGTGGAGGGGGGCTTTGCACTGTGTCCCAAAGATCTAATTGAGGCGAAGCGCCGGATACCCCGGTTATAAAAAAAAAATGATTTACGTATATATGCATACCCAAATTTATTCCTCTTTTTTTTTTTTTTTCAGGATCGGGATAGTTACTGGAGAATGATGCAAAATTATATAGGCAGCGATGTCACATCAATGGTGACACTTCCAGTACTTATTTTCGAGCCAATGTCAATGCTGCAGAAAATGGCAGAGGTTTGTGTTAATTGTTTTTTTAACTGCATTTCTGGAAGCTCTTTCTCTATTTGATGTTGTTGAGGAAACTTACAAATTATAGAACATTTGTAACAGCTGATGGAATACTCCTACCTGTTAGATATGGCAGATGAATGTGAGGATCCCCACATGCGATTGGTGTATGCTGGTAAGCATTCCTTTGCATATCTCTCTCCATCACTGTTGTGTGTGTGTGTGGGTTTGCACTGTGATCTAGGACTTACTCTTGCTGGTTGCAGCATCATTTTTTATATCTGTCTACTATGCGCTCCAAAGAACCTGGAAGCCATTTAATCCAATTCTTGGTGAGACTTATGAAATGGTTAATCATGGCGGCATTACATTCATAGCAGAACAGGTAAGTTTTTGAAGTGTCTATTCATTTTTTTTGTCATGATGCTTTTGATGGAAGTAGAGGCTTTTTTTTTTGTCACATCTATTCTAGAATACTGGATATAAACTGGTATTTTACAGTTATCATCTTGTTAGTGCTGCATTGTCTGTGCTACCTAGTTTTAATATCCTTCACAAATTATTTTTCCTTCCAGGTTTGTCATCACCCTCCAATGAGTGCTGGACATGCTGAGAATGAACATTTCATTTATGACATATCTTCGAAGGTGAAAACTAAATTTTTAGGGAACTCAGTCGACGTCTATCCTCTTGGAAGGTAAACTTCTTTTGCTATTTTTATGTCATACAGAAATTTGTGATTGTAATTTTCACAATTCAGTTGGGAGAATCTTATCATAGTTGCCGTATTCTCTGATATTCTTATTAGCGAGCGGGCGTTATCTTAAGCAATAACTTCTTCTCAACATACTGATTCATTTAAACAATTATGAATTATGTGAATAGTTTGCTTAATTTACTCCATGTTTGGACACAGGACGCGAGTAACCCTCAAAAGAGATGGTGCAGTCCTAGGTTTGGTGCCCCCTCCAACAAAAGTAAACAACTTAATTTTTGGACGGACTTGGATTGACTCACCAGGGGAGATGGTCTTGACAAATTTGACCACAGGAGACAAAGTTGTGCTGTATTTTCAACCATGTGGCTGGTTTGGGTATATCTTATTTCCTTTCAAGCAGTTTTGATTTCTCCTGCTGTCATATATTTAGTCCACATGTTTGTTAACTCTAATAAATACCACCTTCTATGGGGAAATTTGGTCATACAAGCATAGGTTGCAGATTTAGTACCACCTTAGTGTGGTTGTATAAGTTGTATAGTGGCCTTATGTGAACAGTTTTCCATAGAAGATGCAGGAGTTATTTGCTGCTTCTGTAGTCTGATGGTATGCTTGTCATTTTCATTCCAAAAAAT
>NC_081549.1:19286620-19320131 GCF_901000735.1 Corylus avellana
CCTCAAACCCACCGATAATTCATTAGGATGCAAAAAATAAAAACTAAAATAAAGCAAAAAATTAATCTAAATAAGTCTAGTTTCATAATTTATAACCCAAAAGGCCAAGGAAAATGTTGCTTTTGATGGGGGTATCTAGTGCAATCTAATACAGGACCTTTTAAAAAAGAAAAAGGGTGTACTGACGATGACTATGACAAAACTAAGGGTGATAATTTGTGTTCGCATGTCAAGTTTAGGTCATGTAGAGATAAGTGTATAAGATTATATAAATTAATTCTAACTCGACTTATTTATTTAAACGGGTCAAACCCTTCAACCCTAATCCTCTAATTTTATTTTGGATTCGTGTCGAGTTTGTAGGTCATGTCAAAAATTGCCTACCATTATATCGTGTGTTGAGTTCGAGTCGTGTTGAAGCACGAGCATGAAACTATATAGGTCAACCTTAACTCGACGAATTTAATTAAACAAGTCAGATTTTTCAACCTTAAACTTTTAATTTCGCGTTGAGTTAGTATCAGATTTGTAACTCATGTAAAAAATTGCCAACTCTAAATTAAACCGTTGATAAATATTACTTTTCCTTTGTCTTTGAATAAAGAAATATATATGTTCCGTGACAGCTTAAAGACAAATAAAATAATTCTCCATTTTTAAAAGTAAAATCATGACTATTAATTTTTTATTTTTTTTATTTTTTTTAAGAATTTGGCAACCTATCTTGGTTAAAAATATCAAAAGAACAACCATTCCAATTCAAACACATGTGAAGACTAGGCTGGTAATCCCCTCCAGCCGTCAACATGTAATTTGAACATGCAAATCATATTCTAGATGTAAGAAAAAGTATTGTAGATGCGGCATAAAAGTCAATGTAATCCTCATATGCTTCTCATTATTAAAACATGCCCAGTGGGGATGCCAACTTGGTCCATTAATTAACATCTTTTTAATCTCTTCTTCAACACGTATGAATGAATCATTCACTCCCTTTACCACCCAATAGTTGGATGAATTTATCGAAGAACAAAAAGGAAAGGATACGTATCATACAAATTCCTTTATCTAAACTCAAACCTACTTGCGAAAGAAAACTAGGCAGTAGGTAGTGACGATGTTGGCAGTTATCTTAACTAACCAACCTAACATGATTAATCAGGTCAATGCTTAGGCACCCATCTATATAGATAATTAAATTTATTTTTTCTATCTGATTAATCAAAAAAAGCAGGAAAAAAGAAAGAGAAAAGAAGAAGCTTCCATGGCTATTACTGCCTGGTGAGGAAGGAATATATATGCTCTTGCCTCTCTCTCAAGTCTCATCCATCATAAGAAGATTGTAGATCGAGGGTAAATAAAAGGTCATCATGGGCTGCCCTCCAAGCCTTGTCAATGCTTGGAGTAACGGTGACCTAGTTCCCAAGCCAATTCAAATCAAGCAAATGCTTTCACGGGTTGGACCATCCATCGTGCCTTTTTCTTGACTCGATCCCTAGCTTGTTGGCAAAAGTAGATGATGATCAGGACGCACGTACTCATGAGCACTCATGGTTCTTGGCCATCTGTTGCTTCAACTTGGCTGATATCTTCATTCTTCACAACTTGTTTCAGTTTCTGACACCAACTCGATCGCTAAATCCTTTGAAGAGCATCAATTGCAGTTTGTTGTTGCTCCCAAATGTTTATATTAGCAGATTATATATACCATAGAAACGACATTGTTTTGTTTTTTATTTTTTTATTTTTTTTTATTTTAAAACGTTGTTAGCAGTTATTAGAGTTATTAACTGCTAACCACCTAGAGGGTTAGCGGAGGCAGTTTGTAGATTTTACTAACCGTCTAAACGGTTACGGTTAGCGATTTTAACGGTTATCGATCCGCTCACCGTAACCGTCTTTTCATATATATATATATATATATAATTAACTCCAGACAATAAAAGGTGGAACAAAATTGTTGGCACTAAGCCATATGTATCATGAGAAGAATCCCATTAAATTGTTTTTTGGAAGTGTATTGTAAATGTCTGCAACAATGCATACATGATACGTATCCCATTTTGACTGTCAAAGGGTGTGTTTGGCAAAGGAGTGGACCGGACCGAACCTAAAATCCCAAAAAAAATTTCTCAAAATCAATTTCAACATTCTTACTTTTTATATCACATCAATCATTTTTTATTACTATTCAAATAAAAAAATCACTGTAAAATAAAATTTTTTATTTTTTTATACAAAATATTTTTACTTTTTTTCTCACATCAATCAAATCTATTACAGTTCCGTTCTACTTTTTCAAGTTCACTCATTTGCCAAACATAGCCAAAAAAGTCTATCATAGACTACATTGGATTGAGGCCCTTACAATCTACAATTCTTGAAATCCAGGTCGTTCATTCAAATTTGAATCTTGCCACTTAAGCCTTTAAATAAATAAAAGAAGACAAAAGAAAAAAATTAGTAGGTAAATGAGTGGGCATATCACTCATTGAAGTGGTTATCATTTTACCTTTTGAAAGGTTGATCAGCCACCCAAGGGGATGGTTGGAATGGTCCGATCACTTTCTTACTTTTTTGAGGAGTGGTCAATCCTATGGAATATTTGGAGTTCACCGCCGCCAGCCCCAAAAGATGATGATCAACTATTCCTTTAAGAAGTGGCTGACCATCTCGAGGGATGATCTGAATGCCTCTTTAATTACTTTGTTTACATTTTCTATTTAATTAATATTTTAACACTTCATTTCACATATAGGCTCAAACGATATATTAACAAGTATTTTAATTGAAACATAATGTAAATCTTAGAGTCATGGTTTAACTAATAAAAATTGAAAAATTTAATTATTTAATTAATATTCTAATAACATTAACTGCAAAAAGGACAATAAAAAATTGTATGAATTAAAATTCAATTTGTTACCGAGATTAATGATTATCTTGATCATTTTGTGGTTGATAAATGATTGAGTTTGTTAAGATTCAAAGCCCATGGAGAGAAACTTCAGACAACTTGAATAAAGTCATGACAAATGAAGAAGATGCTTCAAGGTTTCATTGGCGGAGCTATATAAGTGGATGGAGAAAGCTTGATGATTGGATCATCGATATGGCCAAGCAAATTAGCAGACACGAAAGGACATGGCAACTTAATTGGCAAGTAATTTTTAAGACAACGTTTTATTAGGATACATTTGTTAATGTGTTTTAGTACATGAATGAAATTAAAAAATCCTTATTGATAGGTTCAAAATATGGATGAGAAATAAATGAATATTAAATTAAGAGTAATGCTATCTCTTGTGTTTTTCTTGAGTCCCTTCAAGAATGATGTAACTATTAAAATTACCATTATGCTTGTGATTAATTATTATTGGATTTTGATCAAATGATGATTTTAATAGTCACATCATTCTTGGAGAGACTAAAGAGGGACACAAGAAAGACTTATAGAATTACTCTTAAATTAATATATAAAAAATAAAATTAGTATCCATTAAGTATTAAGACAAGCTTAAAAAAAAAAAAAAAAAAAGACAAAATAATTGTTTCTTAATATATTTCAATTTTCATCTCAATCACTTATCAAAATAGAACCTGACATTCTTTTAAATCCAAAAAATTATCTATGTAAATTTTGCAACAAATTCTCTTTCGATGTATGAGAAGTAAGTCATAAATTCATCTTAAATTTTGTTGCGAAGCCTAATTTTAATAATATTTATAACTGAAAGATGCTTGTTTTGTAATTGCAATAGAAACAAGAATATCTAGACTAATAACAATGAGGTATTACATCAGTAAATTGTACTAAATATTTAATTCATTTGCCCACACATGATTATGTGGGTTTTGGTATGTTTTGGAGCATACAATTTATAACCAAACAAAATAAATGAAGATAAAGACTTGTAGTACAATGTATAGCATAAAATAAGAGTAGGCGGAGCCTTCTTTATCAATACTGATGATGGGCTAAGTTCATTGATTTTCAGTTGGTGTTACTTGTGCTACTGAATTTATCGCTGACATGTTCACTCAGTTTGACATGTTTTTGGATTTAAAAAACCCGACACAAGTTTTTAAGTGGTAGTTCAATCGGCTAGAGATCACGCTTCATAAAGTGGAGGTCACTAGTACGAATCCTCCCTCCCTCTCACATTAGCTACCGTGTCTAAGGAAAAAGAATTTAACAAACACAGTTTTTCACTTAATGATAAATTTTAAAGCATACTAATTAGAACTTTCCAAAATAGGGGAGGCCATGGCCCATGTTGATTCTTTGTACCCATATGTGATTTGATGTATATTTTTTAAAATTTTTAGTTTAAATTGATGTAACATAAAAATAAAAATTATTGTGTATTTTATATTTGAATTGATTGTTTATATATTTATTTTAATTAAAAAAAAATCGTACTTTCAAACATGGGTGATGGGTCTATAGTTTTATGATCAATCAATACAAATGGACGAATAAGAATAATTGTTATAATAATAATCGTCCCATGTGGTCAAGTCATCAAAGGAAAATAAGAAAATGGAAGAAAAGAAAAGAAAGAGATGCTGGTAATCCCATGTGAAAATATGCGACAGCCCACGCACGTACTGTAACGTGTTAACACGGCTAAGCTTTTGAGTTGTCGATTCTATATGCAACGCTGGAGGACCATTCGCTTGCCGGCTAAGCAGCGAGTGGTGCTTGTCCTTGCATTTGCGAAGCCGCCTATTTTGATTCCTATAAAGCGAACGCAATCACACGCGCTCTTTCATAAAACGCGTGGGCCTAGCTAGATTCAAAATTTGACTTCAAAACAAAAGACCCCCCCAAGCGACAAGTCGTTGGCGCTCCTCCTCGCTGTCCTTTTATAGGCTATTCACGAAGGGCCATTCCTTTTTGGTCCTTTCAGAAAATCAGCTCATTTCTCTCTCTCTCTCTCTTGTATTTGTTTAACCGCTCGTAGTTTTTGAGGAGTTTCGACTAGGGTTTCAGAAATGGCTTCTACGGATCCGAAGCAAGGTGGAGGGTTTTTCGCTTCTATCGCTGCCAGTATTTCCAATTTGACCAAATCGGTCAACGGGTATAACAATCGCTTTCTTTTGATCTTCGGCTACTTTATTTTTAATTTTTTTTAATTATTGTAGTGATTTAGGGACGGAATTTGATTTTGTTTTGACAATTCAGGGAGAAATTAATTATTACTATTAATCATTCTTTGTTTCTCTGTCGTAATCGGGTTTGAATTATCGTGCTTCTGGTGCTATTTACCAGCTGGAATATCTGTTACGATTGGGCAAGATACTGTTTTCGTGCTTAGTGAGAATAAAGTTTAATATCATTTTTTGTTTATTTGCTTCGTTGAATTTAGTAGTCTGCCTTGAGTTACTATACTGGTTATTTGATATTCGTTTACATAATCATAATTCTAATGCTAACAATTTAGGATACTGATGGAGGAGGCTAAAGGAAGATTGATCCTTACTAGTTTGAAAATCTCTTTGATCACTTGTGTTTCTATTCCTCGTGACTTACTCCTAAAAAATGAAGCTGAAATATTTGCCATATATACCCAATTACTCATTTTTAAGAAATAGTGATGGATCCGGTTGCAGAGGTTGTGGCGTCAGTTTAAATATGTGATTGCGTATAGAACTTTTGAGTGCTCAAAGTAGCGCATATATGTTATGTGGGAATGACTATGCCTCTAGGTTGAATTTATACTTATTTTGGAATCATGCTTTGTTATTATTTCATTTGAAGTCCCTTCTTTCTCACCTTTTCATATGTTTTTATAAGTTCATGCTGATTATGGTGGAAGGGTTTATTATTATGGTTTGCGAATGTGTGAGTATGGTTTCACTATGTCTATTGGCCGCACCAATTCCATGTGTTGAAGAATCCAATTTATTGACAACTGTGGTTTTTGTATTGTACAGGTTCGTGGGTTATGAAGGGCTGGAAGTTGTTAACCCAGAAGGAGGCACTGAAGATTCTGAAGAGGAAGCAAAAAGAGGAAGATGGAAACAGGAGGTACACTATCTGCATTATGTTTGTACCGTTTTGCAGATATTAGATAGACAACACAGAGGCGTTACTCAAGTGGATTGGTCTAATACATGTATTTGGGTTGCTGTTCTGGAATATGATATGAGTGTGTATAGTAGTGTTTAACATCCACTTGTTAAATAATGGTGCAAACACAGTCGACTAGCAAAGCTGCACCTTAACGCATTTGAGGCCTTTCAAGTAGCTACACCATAGAATTATAACATGCGATACTATAGGACAATGGTTTCAATATGCAATTGAAATCATATGTTGCAATGCTCAAGAATGTAATCCTAGAAGCTCAAGATTTAGTTGGTAGCTTCTCAGCTGCTCAGGTAAAACTTGAATAACAGAAAGGTGTCTTTTCTTACGTGATCTAATAATGAAACAGCTAATTTCACAGTGGAATTAAAAAAAAAAGGTTTTCCCCCAACTATTTATGTATATGTGTGAGGGTTGGCTCGAGTTAAGTCATTTGGCCTTGGTATCTCATGAAACATCAGGTCCAAGGTTCGACCCCCCTTGAGTGTAAACAAGTTCTTGGGGCTACATCTGTGGGCGAAAGCCTGAGTTTTACCCGAACCGTGTGGAGGGGGGCTTTGCACTGTGTCCCAAAGATCTAATTGAGGCGAAGCGCCGGATACCCCGGTTATAAAAAAAAAATGATTTACGTATATATGCATACCCAAATTTATTCCTCTTTTTTTTTTTTTTTCAGGATCGGGATAGTTACTGGAGAATGATGCAAAATTATATAGGCAGCGATGTCACATCAATGGTGACACTTCCAGTACTTATTTTCGAGCCAATGTCAATGCTGCAGAAAATGGCAGAGGTTTGTGTTAATTGTTTTTTTAACTGCATTTCTGGAAGCTCTTTCTCTATTTGATGTTGTTGAGGAAACTTACAAATTATAGAACATTTGTAACAGCTGATGGAATACTCCTACCTGTTAGATATGGCAGATGAATGTGAGGATCCCCACATGCGATTGGTGTATGCTGGTAAGCATTCCTTTGCATATCTCTCTCCATCACTGTTGTGTGTGTGTGTGGGTTTGCACTGTGATCTAGGACTTACTCTTGCTGGTTGCAGCATCATTTTTTATATCTGTCTACTATGCGCTCCAAAGAACCTGGAAGCCATTTAATCCAATTCTTGGTGAGACTTATGAAATGGTTAATCATGGCGGCATTACATTCATAGCAGAACAGGTAAGTTTTTGAAGTGTCTATTCATTTTTTTTGTCATGATGCTTTTGATGGAAGTAGAGGCTTTTTTTTTTGTCACATCTATTCTAGAATACTGGATATAAACTGGTATTTTACAGTTATCATCTTGTTAGTGCTGCATTGTCTGTGCTACCTAGTTTTAATATCCTTCACAAATTATTTTTCCTTCCAGGTTTGTCATCACCCTCCAATGAGTGCTGGACATGCTGAGAATGAACATTTCATTTATGACATATCTTCGAAGGTGAAAACTAAATTTTTAGGGAACTCAGTCGACGTCTATCCTCTTGGAAGGTAAACTTCTTTTGCTATTTTTATGTCATACAGAAATTTGTGATTGTAATTTTCACAATTCAGTTGGGAGAATCTTATCATAGTTGCCGTATTCTCTGATATTCTTATTAGCGAGCGGGCGTTATCTTAAGCAATAACTTCTTCTCAACATACTGATTCATTTAAACAATTATGAATTATGTGAATAGTTTGCTTAATTTACTCCATGTTTGGACACAGGACGCGAGTAACCCTCAAAAGAGATGGTGCAGTCCTAGGTTTGGTGCCCCCTCCAACAAAAGTAAACAACTTAATTTTTGGACGGACTTGGATTGACTCACCAGGGGAGATGGTCTTGACAAATTTGACCACAGGAGACAAAGTTGTGCTGTATTTTCAACCATGTGGCTGGTTTGGGTATATCTTATTTCCTTTCAAGCAGTTTTGATTTCTCCTGCTGTCGTATATTTAGTCCACATGTTTGTTAACTCTAATAAATACCACGTTCTATGGGGAAATTTGGTCATACAAGCATAGGTTGCAGATTTAGTACCACCTTAGTGGTTGTATAAGTTGCATAGTGGCCTTATGTGAACAGTTTTCCATAGAAGATGCAGGAGTTATTTGCTGCTTCTGTAGTCTGATGGTATGCTTGTCATTTTCATTCCAAAAAATGCCATAAGGACCTGCTTGTAATATTTAGTGCTAATAAGAATATCTCTCCAAGTCATATACAGATTTGCATATGGATTTACTGTTGTAGAAGCTTGATTATATTTCTTAATAAATTCTATGATCGAGTGTTATTTATCTGTAGTTCATCAATCAAGTTTTTCTGGTTTTACTCTTAATATGACATAGACACTGTCTGCAGAGCTGGTCGCTACGAAGTGGATGGATATGTATATAATGCTGCTGAGGAACCCAAGATACTGATGACTGGAAAGTGGAATGACTCGTTGAGTTATCAACCCTGTGACCTGGAAGGGGAACCACTTCCTGGTACCGAGCTGAAAGAGGTCAGCCTTTCACTATTCTTGGCTGTTTGTACTCTTTTGACTGGTTACATGGACAGCCTTGTAAATGTTGTTAGTAGTATGCGGTATGCCCCTTTAACACACCCTTTCGGTGCCACCTTGGCCATCTGTATTTCATATAGAGCTGTTGAAGTTGAATTGATTGAATAATTTAATTTGCATGGTGCTAAAAGAAGGTCAACTGCTTTAAGTCACCAACATAACACACACACGCACACACACACACACACAGAGATGCATAGAGATATAGTTATGTATTATATTTAATGAAATCATGGCTTTAAAAAAAAATCCGATATAGTTCTCTTAGTCTAAGTCTAACGTGCAAATCTGTTCTTCTGGGTTTGAGAGTTTGTCAATTGTGATACTGCTTGCCCATAGAGGTGCTAGCTGGGTGATCGTTAAACTACTAATGTGACCTCCTGGTTGATGAGATTCATTTTATCGATGGTTGATCTTATTCAGAGTGCTTGTTAGGGCTAAAAAAGGTTATAGCTTATGAGGAAAAACAAATGATTTTTCCAAAAGGGAAGCAAAAACTCTTTCACTGAAATGCATCCCTACTTCATTTGAAAATGAGAAGTACCATGTATTTCTTTCCTTATGGACAGGATTATGTTGTTTTAAACAACATCATGTTTAAGAATTACTGAGCAAGAACTATTTAGATTTACAGTCTTTTTTAGGATCTGGAATTGCTGATTTTTCCCTCATCACTGAGAGTTTTGGACTCGATTATTAAGATGATCATGGTGTAGAATAATCTAACATACTTATTTTGCACAGTTGGATTATATCTTATCAAGGGCTTGAAAGCCATTAAGGCCGCAATTTGTTTTGACATAAAATGTATTCTGTTATGAAATATTTTTAGAGGAAAACATTTTCTGGTAAAACTACTAATTTTCCGTTTCTTGGCTGACATCCTGAAATTCCCTCCATAATTATGATTATTGGTAAAAGCTTTCGACTCTTATGACATTAGTGTAGTATAAAATTGCTGCCTTGTTGGTGAGGTGATGATGTTTATGATGTTGCTATAGACATATGAGATGATTTTTGGGCTATGGTTCTCCTTAAAGCCTTGGTGGTGTATTGTTCAAGCTCTTTTGGTTGAACTACATGCAAATTATTATGAAAACATTATTGGAATTATTCTATTGTTTGCAGGTGTGGAGAGTTGCTGATGCTCCGAAAAATGACAGATTCCAGTATACACATTTTGCACACAAGATAAACAGCTTTGACACTGCTCCCAAGAAGCTATTGGCCTCAGATTCTCGATTGCGTCCTGATAGATATGCACTTGAGAAGGGTGATATATCTCAAGCTGGTCTTGAAAAGAGCAGGTCCTCTCTCTCTCTCTCTCTCTCCCACATGCACACACGCACATGATGAGAATTGCAGACTCTGTGACTGTTGGTCAGTCATCAATCAGGGTGGCGCCATGCTAAGGTGTGGGTTCCATTGATTTCAGCTTTGCACTATACATGCACGGCATTGGCCCTGTGCATGATGCTTTTGCGATAGGTGATTGACCAACAGTCGTGTATTTGGCCAGTGTCAGTAGCATTTCTCTTGACAAAAATAAGATTGAATAAGAAATTAGGATAGAGGATAGCAAGAATTGTCATGTCAACTGTCCCCATTGTACTGCAGGAAACATGATTTTTTTTGTCCGAAAGCGTTATTTTTCTTCATTGAAACTATGGGTTCTCATATGTCGCTTTTCTTTACAGACTGGAGGAGAAACAGAGGGAGGAAAAGAGAAACAGAGAGGCTCAGGGCCATCAGTTTACCCCAAAATGGTTTGACCTTACCAGTGAAATTTATCCTACACCTTGGGGTGACTTGGAAGTATACTCCTACAATGGCAAATATGCTGAACACCGGGCTGCTGTAGATAGCTTAGATAGCGTCGAAGAGGTCGACATTAAATCAACCGAGTTCAACCCCTGGCAATACGAGAATTCAGCTCCTGAATGATGTATATCGCTATTTAATTCTTATTGTGTTTAGCCAGTGCCAGTATTATGTCGAGAACTTCCTAAGTTTGATGTGTAGTTTTGCTTTATTCAAGCATTTGATTTCTTAATTGTCCTTATTTTGGCCCTTTGGTTGCCATGTTCTGAGGAGATTTGATACATTTTGTAAGTACACATGGGGAATCAGTTGAAATCTGGAAGGTCAATGGTGAAGAAACATACATTTATCTGAGAAAAATAGCATACATTTTTTGGGCAAATGTTGGAAGTGAGGTTATATCTAGCAATTGGAACTTTGGCCCGGTAGGGCACGACCGGTCCAACCCAATAGACATTTGGACAGTGGGCAGGCCCTACCAGTGACTGGGGGGCTGACCATTTAGATATGCAATCTTTTCCATTCTTGATTCTTGCATCAAAACGTGTCATGAAATTATGGACCGCACGTGTAAGTTGGCAACAAGGTTGCCTTGAAAGGTGATTTTCACCCTCACTTTAAAGAGTGTGCACTTGAGAACAAGTACTTGGAATTATATCGAGCATTTCTCAAACAAAATTTTCTACTTCCATGTAGCTTATGCCATGTCGATGGTGTGAAGTGAGTGATAAAATAGATTGGAAGTATAGCGTTACTCATGGCTAGAGAGGGTGTCTAACTGCCCTCACACCTTCGACGGGATTATTGATTGAATAAAACTATTTTTCATACTCATTTTATTACACTTATTTCACATTGGCTTCTCCCCTCCCCACCCCCCTCCCGCCTCCCGCAAAGTACTAATTGTATCAATGTCCACCATAAACTATCAAAATAATGTTAATGTCTCCCAATGACAAAAATACCCTTCATAAAAATTTTTTTAAAAAAATATTTATTATTATTTTTTTGAATTTATAATAATGATATTTTTGTCTTATTTTTAAGATTATTTTTATCTTTTTACTAAGATATTGACATTATTTTGATAGTTTATGAAGAATTTGACACAATAATGGATAAAAGAGTGATAATTTAAGAAAGTAATAATAATTTTTCCTAAAACTTTCTATCTTTATTTTGCTCATGTCACATCAATGGTATAAGCAAGAAGGTGAGTGATAAAATAATACTCTCTCAACCTCTGGCTCTGGCTAAAAAACTCCGACTCTTGCTCTCGGACATCTGTCTGTCTCCCTCACTCTTGTCCTCTGACCACAAACACAAATCACCCTTATCCCCAAGTCTTACATCCTTTCCGCATGTTTGGCTCTCTCCCTTCGTCACCCTACGACGCCATAGAATCAATGCGCGTCTTCCGTGCACTTAATTTGTACAAACTACAAAGCATATATGGCGGTTCTCTTCTCTCTCTTGAGACATTCATTCTGGCCCACAAATGCTTAAACACGATCTCTTAACTCTTAAGATTTTGTTGGTTGTTTAAGGATGGTTCATGGTTGACTATATATAAAAGCCTAAAATCCTATGTCTCCATATTCGCAACTAAGAAAAATCATATATATGGTTTTGCAATTATGGGACAATTTTCTACATTTGACTTACAGTTTTTTATTTGGGCAGTACATTTGACCATGTTTTTTTTTTTTTTTTTTTTAAAAAAAATAAATTTAAGGTAAAAATTCATATATTAATAATGTGTAACTAATTCGACAATTTTTTGTCCCCAAAAGGTAGTTTAATCGGCTGGGACCCGCCTCATAAAGCGGAAGTTACTAGTTCGAATCACAATCCCGCTCTTAAGCGGACATGTCAAAAAAAAAAAAAAAATCGACAATTTTTTTAAACAAATAGAGTTGACTTATAAAAGGTGAGCAATAGAGATTTGAAATATGCCAAATTCACCTTCCTATTCCCTAATGAAATGTGAGGGGAGAATATTAATATAAAATTAACACAGATTTTATTCTTCTTTTTTCTCTTCACTACTACTCACTAGTGTTAATGTATAAACTTAGATCATTTCTTCTAGCATCTTGAGGTCTAATATTTAATATTGGTAGTGTTTGAGTATAAATAATAGAATTTAGGAAAAATTAAGATGCTTTGTTTTGTACAATTCAATTTTTCCATATAAAGATACTAAAAAAGGGATTGTGATCCTATTGCATGGGGTGCAACGCCATTTTTTATGATCATTCATTTAAAATGAACGGTTAACTATGCCAAAAAAATAAGGGGGGGTGGGTTTTTGGTGTTTGTTAGGGCAATTGAACCATCAAAAATCTCAATTGACAGTTGGGGGTAAATGTAACCACTCTCAAATCACCGTTTAAGGGTATCCGAACTACCCCAATAAACATCGTAGGGTCGCCTTCTAAAAAAAGAAAAAAGGTGGGTATTGCAGTCCATGCAAGAGGGTATTGCATTGGCTCTCAATCACTAAAAAAGCTATAAGAAATAGGAAGGAATAACTGCTTGTCTTTTTTATTTGTAACAAATAACTGCTTGTCATAAGCTCATGAGACTCATGACAAAACTGCCCAAAAGTTTCCCAATTTGAAACTCAAAATTTACCTCATTGTGTATTTATGTGAATGAACGAGATAAGATTAGCCCAAATGTATGGAGAGCCTCCCACGTGGCAGACTTAGAACTCTTACTGGAGGGGGAGTGGTCCAAGTAGTTTGTCAACCTTCTGTAGCCGGTAAACAAACACCAAGTTACCGGTTATCACAGTTATAGTTACGGGGGGGTCAAACTTTATAAGGCGTTGGGTTGGGGGGGTTTAAGAAAAAAGATGTTGGGTGGTTTTCAGGGGGTTTTTGGTGATCCGACAGAAACCCAGTTTGATTGGTGAGAATTGTGGTCTTTTTCACAAACAGTGTTACCAGACACAAAATAATTTATTATTTTCGGTTAGTGGAAAAGTAATTCTTTTTTTCAGGCAACGATTTTGGTTCTGATTGAAAACTTTGATGAATCTTACAGGTGTTCCTTGATGATCAAGTGAGGACCCAGATCATTTTTCTTTTTTCTTTAACATTTTTGTGTTAAAACAATTTCATTTTTTGTTACAGTACTAGTTTTTGTTAGCAGAAGTCATTTCTGATTTGGCTCTTCTGGTTTTGTTTTCGGAAATTGTTGGAAGCCTTTTGTTTTTTTTTGGAATATTGAAGGAAAGACTCATGCTTTGAAAACCTTTCTTTTTACGAGGAAGATTTGTGATCCAGTTAAGTATAAGCTTAATATTAGCTTTTGTCAATGGCTGTTTCCATGAGGGTTTAGGGATCCGAAAACCCATTTGGATAAAATCATATACTATTATTTCATTGCCATTATTTTTTGGTGTCCTTGAAGTTACTCAAGGTTTTATTAATACTTTTCTCTTTCATGCACTATAGGTTCTGTCGTTCTGACAGGGTTTGAAGTTCTTTTTTTTCCTTTTTTTTTTTTTTTATAAAAAATCTTTACAGTCATTTTCTGTTTGGGTTTACAGAGACTGAAGGGTGTATATATTAGGCTTAATTGGGCATAAATTGTCGTCAACGATGGGGTGAAATTGGCGTTCCTCAAATACCCATTTAAATGTGTCTTCTTGTCTGCTTCAGAAAGACAGTTACCCAACTTCTCTTGAGGTATTATTCCCTTTTTTTTTCTTTTTTTTTTGCATGTTATTTAAGTGCAAGATTAAATTTTTTGCTTAGTCCTTTTATTCTATGATGAAGTTTCTGTCTCTGATTATTTGTTTCAAGCCTTGCTTGGATTATCACACATGGATGGGGATAAATTTGAAAGAATTTATAAATTCTACAATTTTTTTTTGGTCATGAATAAAGCAGCATTTGGCTGCGCAGAATTTTGTGAAATCTCTTCTTTATTGTAAATATTTATTCGTTTGGGGATTTGGGTATGTGAAATTTAAATGATTCTTTTATTCCATTGGTGAATAAGGAATCTTAAATGCAGAACTAGATATATAAGATGATATCCGCATCATCTATTGTTCTAAGAGTATTTGGAAAAATTTTATCTGCTTTTATATATATATATATGTATGTGTGTGCGTGTGTGTGTCCAACTATTTGGTCCATTTCATTTTTAAATCAATAAATTTCAAGTGATCAAGTGTACCTTTGTTAATGGTTGGGATTGATGTCTTTTTTTTATGTTTGACATAGAAAATACTTATCTACCAATTATTGCTACCTATTTAAGTGATTGGTTTCATTGTTCTCATGTTACTGTCGGTATGTTTTGGTATTCATGTCGTCTAGAAGCCCCTGATATATGATGGCTAATTTTGGTTTGACAGGGTCTGATCTGGCTGTCTTCGAGCTGGTTATTTTTATGTGATGAGGAGGTTGGAGCATGGTTTCTGTGGCTACCGGGTTCCCGTGGTTCCTCGGGCTTCAAGATCAGCTAGGGTAAACAAATGCTACCATTGCAGGGTTGCCTATTGACCTATTTTTGCATAAATGGTCAGTGTCCTGATCTTATGAACTTTTTTAATCCCTGATTTTAGGGGAGGGGACCAATCAGAAAGAAATGTGAGGACAATCAGATACGGGCATTTGAAATTTTAGCTAGTGTAGCTGGCACTGTATTGCAGGAGACTGAGAACTCTGTTTCAACCAATGCTGCTTGTGTAAAGAATCCGCTTCACGTTCTTAATGCTAACTCTAAAAGAGGTATAGAGTGTGAAGGACGATCATTGAAGGAAGACGCTCGTGGGCAGGGAAATTGTGATGAGAAATCCTTTGCTTGTGTTCCAGGTTTGCAAGAGCACCCTGAAAGCTATACATTGAATGAGTTTTCCCATGTTCAGGACAATCAAATTCTTGAGGTTGGCTCTGCATCAAATACTTGCGACGAGTCTGAGATGATATGTTTTACCAAGAAGTTGGCTACTGTAAGTATCAAAAGTAATTGTGGATCTTCCTCAAGCAGAGTAGTAGGTCACTCCCTTAGCTTTGGGGAATTTTCTGAAGAAAAAGTAGAAGCTGAACCACATAAAAGTAGAAGTGAAATAAGTGGAATTCTACCTGTTGCAGACAGTTCAGAGGATCTAATGGAACTGGACAGGGAATCTCTTGCCCTGGTTGGTCCAGAGAGTGATGCAAAAGTGTCTTTGTTAAGGGACTTCATAGACGTTGGTACTTTTCCTAGGTGTTATGATAATGTAAAAGTAGTTAGTAGAGATGATGACGAAAACTCTGTTGGGTGCACTCAACCCAGTACCATATCAAAGTCTTATAGGCCACCCCCAGATATTGGAGAGAGAAGAATAAAGAAACTCTCTGCTTCCCGACATGGGAGAGAATCCCAGAAATTCAAGGGTAGGGTTATTTTAGATCTGGTAATTTGCTTTAAGCTTTCAACCAGTGGATCATGTGCTGTTACTACGAATATAAATTTGGTCTTATGATACAGTCTGTTGAACTTAATATACTGTGCAATTCATGATAGGTTCTTGTTGATGTATTTGGATGAGGATTCTGAGGATGGACTTCATTTTTGTGCATGTCCTTTGTAGTTTTATGATATATAACAAATGGTAGTTTCCAATTTTCGGTTAATCTTTTCAGATGGAAAAATGAAGCAAATGTGCTGCAATAAGAGATATTCTCATATAGATGACCGATCGCAGAAGATCTATCCTTTCAAGAAGAGGAAATTCTTTAGTCAAAGCCCACTATGCACATCCGATGAAGTCTTCCACCATGAAGGCGTATCTGATTTCCCTGACAAGAGAAACAGTGACAACCATTCTGCAGGTGCAACAACGTGTGGGTGCCTGCTTTCCTTTTTTGCTGTATTCTGTGTTTATCCTAAACGCTTTAGGGATATATTCAGTTTTGGCTGAATATTCCTAACTCTTTCATGCAGCAACTGGAGCATCATCCTCAGTAACTGGTCAAGTACCTCCTGCATCCAAGGGTTGTAATGGTAGGAAAACCTGCAATGTAATGAATTGTAGAATCTGCTTCCACTTGAGAAGGTTCTTATGTCATATTCTTTGTTTTTCAGTGAAGCTTAGCATAAAATCTTTCAAGGTCCCAGAGCTCTTTATAGAGATTCCTGCAACTGCAACTGTTGGTTTGCTGAAGGTATGTGATATTGCCTGATCTCTTTGTTTTTTTGAATATGCTTCAGCACCCTTTTTTACCCTCTTTTTCTTAAAGAAGCAAGCAAACTTCGGGATATTAACATATAATTTAGTAAGTGCCTAAGCTACCTCATGATACTCCTTTTGGGATGTGCTTGGGGCTTACGATTAATGGACTCAAATTTGGGAATCAATAATTTCATTATACAGATCATATGCTTTCTTTTTCACTTCTATTTTATTTCCTTTTTCCTGTCTCATTTTTTGGTCTTTTTGTTTTGGGGAAAAGTAGATCCAGGATATGGTGGTTGCATAATTTGCCATCAGCATTCCCAGCAGCTTCCTTGTACATTTAAGGATCCAAACTACTTTTTGCTTCTCTATGTTAAAATACATTCCAATAGCTTCCCTTAATCATTCCCTATATCATTAAAATATTTGTTTTTTTTAATTATATTATATATATGAAAGGAAAGATGAAAGAGAATTGTGAGACATGAGAGGAGAGAGGAGAGAAAAGAGAGAATCATTTATTTATTTATTTTAATAATCATAAGGATTGCAATAGTGGAACCCAAAACATTGGGTTCCACTGTAGCAATCCTAATGTTTAGGATTCATTCAGGGAGTCTGTTGTGGGATGTTTTTTTCGATTTTTTTGGACATATTCCCTAAACTTAGGGAACAGACTCCCTTATAGGGAGTCTGCTGGGAATACTCTTACTACCTTTGTAGTTGTTGATAGACGTCGTGCTTTTTCTTTTTGATGCCTGGTTATAGGAAACAAGCTGGTTATGGATGTTTCATTCATCTCAGGTTACTCATATATTAACAATGTTGCATGCCAGGATTAAGATCATATAATGCTTGCGCATCTAGCTATATAATGAGCTTCTTATAGTGGGACAACTGCTGCTTTCGTTTCTTAGATACTTTTAGCATACCTTATTGCAAGGGGCATTTCGTGTATCACTTGGGAAGGAGACAATTTTTCCATGGAAGTTTCATGTGGCTATTTGGTTGTGTCTGTGATATCTGGTATTTAATTTTTCCATAGAGGACAGTTATGGAATCAGTGACTGCTGTACTTGGAGACGGACTGCATGTTGGTATCCTGCTTCAGGGAAAGAAGGTCAGGGATGACAGCAAAACTCTACTTCAGACTGGGATTTCTCAAGATCATAAGCGTCATAATTTGGGTTTTATATTGGAGCCCAGACATGAACAAAGCAACCCACCTTCGTCCTCTGAAGACTCTTCTTTGTTTTCCGGTGGCACTGGCACACCTCAAGAGTTATCCAGGTAACAACGTTGGATGCGCCACCTTTAATATGATCATCTTTTAGTTGCTGCATTTCCTTTGGTGCTTATTTTTTACATTCTCCAAGTTTGGAATTAATGAGCCTATCTTTTCACCTTATAACTGTGTCAGTATGTTCCATTCTCAGGCATTCTGGAACATCATTGTCGAATTTGGGCAGTTGTGGTGAAAGCAAACTCAATACAATACCTTCTCTTGCTGATATTTCAACTGGCAATACCTTGGCAGAGACCCAAGCTTTGGTTGCAGTTCCAGCGATCGGCATGGAGGCATTGGCTGTGATTCCATTTCATCGGAAATCACATCCTGAGTTCACACAGCGCCGAATCAGGAGACCTTTCTCTGTTTCCGAAGTAGAAGCATTGGTTCAGGCGGTTGAGAAACTCGGAACTGGAAGGTTTGTTTGATGTCCCTTGTTACTTTGGTTCTGAGTGTGAGAGTTTCATTGTCTGGATATAAGCATGTTACTTGGGTTGCAGGTGGCGTGATGTTAAATTGCGTGCTTTTGACAGCGCAAAGCATCGAACTTATGTGGATTTGAAGGTGAGTGATTCATTTGAGGTTTGTGGAAACAGATTACCTCCGGGGTCTGTGCTTTTGCTATAATGTATTTAATGGCATGTTTATGATTGTGTTTGAGGGGCTTAAAAATGTTTTTAACGCTTAAAAAGTCCGTTTAAAGAAAAAGTATGCGTTTGGTAAAAAAATTAAAAGCGCTTTTAAGAGTTCAAAAAACATAAAAATTGTCAAAATGCATTTTTAACAAAATTTTAAAAATGAAGCTTTTGCTCAAAAGTTCTTTTTGACTTAAAAGCTCTATTTTTCAAACACAATCTTAAAGAGGCTCTAATTCTTGTCAAAGTCAGCATTGTTGAGATCAAAGATTTGTAGAGTAGTTACTAGTTGTTGAGCAGCCTCCAGGCTTTAATTACGGCTTTAATTACATAACTCATACACCCGCTATACCAGAACATCGGCCAGTACTCGTTTTGAAGCGAGCGCCGGTGGAATTGATCGAAAACCTTTCGGAGCAGCGGATATGTTGTATTGCCGTAGTGCTAACGAGTTGTGGGTATGACGATGCAGGATAAATGGAAGACATTGGTGCATACAGCAAGAATCTCCCCTCAGCAGAGGAGGGGTGAGCCTGTTCCTCAAGAGCTTTTGGACAGGGTCCTAGCTGCCCATGCCTACTGGTTGCAGCATCAGACTAGGCAACAGGTTAATAATAATAATGATGTAAAAGATTGATAATAGAAATAGTTTGTAAATGTAAGTTTGTGTAGTATTCCCTCCCACTTTCACTTGCTTCACAAAACCCAATTCTCCTTTCCTTATGAAGGGTTTAGTGATCTGTACATGATTTATTGAAGAAATGGCAGCACTCATGATTCCTTTGCTGTCTTGTTACAATTATGTTGAAGATTTCCAAGTCTTTTTCATTCTCTGTTGTACATAAATTTGTTCTACAAACCAATGTTTCCTGCTATTTAGCTTGTTCGGTTTCTCTCTGTTTTTGTATGAGATATTCAAAACAGTGGAAGAATGTGCCGCATGATCATGTTGTGGAATATATATATTTTTTTATTTTTTATTTATTTATTTGTGTGTGCAACTTTACTTTTGCATAATTATTCCCGCAATGGTCCCGATAACAATTGTGCATGCGAGGTGCTTATGATTTGTCAATGCTATTGATATGCTATTATATCAATTTTTATTTTTTTATTTTATCTAATTGAATAGGGGAGCTATTATATCAAAATTATTATCAAGATTTGGGCCTGCTATTTATTATTTAGCGTTATATATCACGCCAATAATCTACTATTATCTCATCGTGCTAACGCGGCATGGGTATTGTGCAGTGGTTACCGGTTACGTGATAAAATAGGAATTTTGAGCATTACCCTTAAAACAAAGAGTAATGCTTATAAGCTATATTTCTATGTATATAGAAGACCTTCTGCAGTATATATATATATATATATATATATATATATATATATATGTTAGAGAAGTTGTCATTATCTCTAGCCTAAACAAATGGTATATATATATGTTAGAGAAGTTGTCATTATCTCTAGCCTAAACAAATGGAAGAGACGTTGACTTTATGTAATAAATTAAGGATTGACGTGCAAGTGCAGCCATTACTGCCCATTCATGAATCATGGGTGTGTGTGGATTATAATAATTGACTAATTAGCTGTTGCCCTTAATTAATCTAGTCAAATTGGCACAAAACAAAATACTTTTTAATATTACTTGATGGATAATCCATCATTTTTTTATTTTTTTTTTACAGGTTATTTTTTTATGCATTCAAAGTATTATGTATTAGTCTTACCGAAGTCAGCATTTTGGTTTGTAGGGACAAGATTAGAACGTAGATTTGAATAAAAATTAATTAAAAATATTAAACAAAATATAACTTACAAAATAAATAAACAACCAACAAAATTTAATTATTGGAAACATTATTGCACCCAAGACAGCTCTTCTTTCTTCCCTGAATCTAGATTGGCCCCTGCACTCAAAAAAATCCAAGGTTTCCTGCGTGGAATAGGATTTTATTGGAGAATATTTAGTTCATGATTGAGATTTTTTTTTAGAAATTCTAGAGCCACAAATAAGACACATGTTCCACTACAAAATAAAAAATAAAAAAAATAATATTTCAGATTGAAAAAAAATAATAAAAAATAAGGGATGGTTGACCACTCCATCTTGGCTATAGGGGGTGGCTAGGCCACCCCATTTTAGTGGCTAGCCAGGGGTGGCAGTGGCTGCCCTAACTGGGGTGGTCCGACCACCCCTTAATTTTTTATAATTTTGTTTTATAATATATAATATTTTATTATTTTTTAATTAATATATATATAATATTTTATTATTTTTTAATTAATATATATATAATATTTTATTATTTTTTAATTAATGGGACATATGTCCTATTTATGGCTTCAAGATTTCTTTAAAGAGATCCTAACAACTAACTGGATATTCTTTAGTCCAAAATATATTTCATTTTTCTCAAATGGCCGTCAACGTGCTTGGCGTTCGTGGTCTCCGGTGGCCTATCGTCAATGAGGTAGAGGGAAAAGGAAAGAGAGAGAGAGAGAGAGAGAAAGCTTTGTCTAAAATGTGGGAAGGGAGAAAGTCTGAAAGAGAGAGAGGCTCGTTTTCTCAAAAAAATTTAATTAATTTCTTTTTCAAGGGTCGAGGCGAATGCTAGGACTACCGGTGTTTGCCGTATAGTAGGACTACGTTATTTGTTCTCATTTCAATTAAATATTCTACGTGTTCCGCTTAAACTTTTAGAACAAATAATAATTTTAAAATATATATACTGCCCACTATCACCTTATCACAAGTACGTAAATTCTGGATTCGATGAGCTAAAAAGTTTGAAGGTGTGGCTTCAACTCATACAAGATGACATCAGCTGAGAGCCTGAGATTAAGGGAGACCATGATATAAGTAAGTCAATTATTTTAAGAAAATAAATTTATTACACAACAAGAAAGTTGAGGAAAAAGAGCACACTTGGACAGGCTTTTGCTGAGAAGTATATATATATTAACTCATACTCCCCGTCCAATTCTTTTACAATTTTTTCACAATTTACCGACACATATTAACATATAATTGGAAGTATTTTTAAAAAATGAAACATCATCCAATTATATATTAACACATGTTAAAAAAAAAAGTATAAAAAGGAATGGCAAGTTATCTTATTTTTAACCATTTTAAAAATAAATGTTTATGTTCATTCTCCAACATATTTATTGTCAATCTTGGTATAAGATATGTATAAATTCATTGAATATGTAAAATTTACATATAGATCTTGTTGATGCACAGTTTCCGAGTGATGACGTGGCACGATCTCCGTGAGACGTTATTGTATCCAAGGAGGAGTCGGGCTGCAAGAAAGCAAACAAAATGAACAAAAGGGGAAGCTCCAATGCCTAAGTCAATATTTGGGTGAAGAGAATATGAGCAACAAAGAACTAGAGAGGAAGAGTTGCGATTACCTCAAAATTGAGTTGTGACTTGCATTTTATAGGCATGGAATAGTTTGTTCCCTGTACGCTTCGGCTCCCCTATCCCTGAATATTTGTTGTGCAATTATCATCGAAAATATATGGGTTGTTAGCCGTTCGGTGATCTTAGTGTCTAGAATCGTAGGATCAACGAGTTCGTTGGCGCTTGATAGGGATGCCCGAGTATTCCTTGAGTACACATCTCTTTGTTTAAATGTTCACAATTGATCCATCTTTGCTGAGAGTAGATAGCTGTTTGAATATGAGAGATAAGATTATTCCGTTTGTATAGGGATAACATATATCTCTTAGGTGAGATGACGGATTTATCATCGTCATAAGATCATTATGCCCCATGAATCGACTAGCTGTCGGGTTAGACTGTCCGAGCCCTCATGTGAGCTTAGTCTTAACGAGTTTATTCATTAGATTCGGACCCTGAGGTATGTTGTGCCTTACGTGGCCGATCCATGACCCAATAGGTCTCATAAATTTAATAATAAATTAAAAAATATATATATATATATATATTAAAAAAAAATGACACCAAGTATGCCTCTACAATATATGACCGCGTGTCAAATATCCAGCAACACCCCCACCAGGCACCTACAGACTACAGACCCATCCAAATATCATGACCATCAAATTCAACAAGCGTGTGTCTCTGGTCAAGTTGCAGCGTGACCGCGTGGGGCCGTGACTTATTTATTTCCACGTTGATTTCTCTCAATTTAAATATAATTCCTTCCCTATTACAACTTTCTAATTTTGTTTTTCTCTCTCTCTGTCTCTCTCTTTAAGAATTTTTGTTTCTCAATTAATAATCTAATAGACATATAATTGCCGCCACTCTATAATCTATAAAAATCAAAACCATCATATCAGTATAATCATTATCCAATGGCATACATAAACACATAATAGTCACCAAACTTTTCATTAATAAATGAAATTTAATACGTAAAATATTTTTTTTAATAGAAATCTTTTAGAATTCATTAAAGCTCTTTTATTTAAAAAAATCTTTTTAATGAAATTTAATACATAAAAAAATCAAGAGAATAAAAGCTCTCATAGAGTATACGGCTTTGATAAAACATAGTCAAATGCTATGAAATTATAAAGTCATAAATACAATCAGAAAATTCTTATAGTCAAATCTTATCTATGACATCTACTTCCGCTAACTAATGTATAATTTCAGTTATGAAACAGACTTGCTCTAGATGGACTAAATCTAAAACATGGGTAACTCAAATTCTTAGAACTTATTTTTTGGCCGTGAGAGATAATCACCACCAATCTAATCCTCATCGGCCCAAAGGTCAGGAGTCAACTCAAAAGCCAAGACAAAAATAAAAAACAAATCAAAGCAAAAAACTAAAAACAACAAAACCCAACCAGAAGCAGCAGCGGAGGAGTACAACATCATAGACATCCTCTTAAAGATACAACTTGGCGCTTGAGATCCACGCGTCGGCGGGTGAGAAACACGCTCCGGCACGCGAGACTTCGTTGGTTGATCGGTGCATAAGTAATGGAAAGCGGAGAAGCCGACCGGAATAAGTAAATATGAGCATGAAGAATTAGATCTAGTTCTAGATCTAAAATAATACCACCAAAACAGGAACCAAAAGAAACTATAGATAAGACATCGAGACATCGAGCACTGATACGAGGGGAGGATGAGGGAAAGGGATAGTGAAGGAGGAGGAGGGAAAACCACGAAGTGTTTTTTCTCTTGGCAGCTCAATAAGTAAGATATTTAATTGTATCCCTCTAAAAATCATTAATCGAATATTCTCCATTTCAAATAGATCTTATTCCCTAGACCAGTGGACACAAAATTCTTAGCAATTTTGTTATTCGGCTAATGATTAGAATATCAAATAAAAATAAATAAATAAATAAATAAAAGAGAGATTAGAATATCAAATATAAGAAAATTTCAACAAGAAATATTTGTACGGACAATAATAGTGCAAGTGGGACAATAATACTAGTGTGGTGTGGGTGGTGGGCCTGGTGGCTGGAGCCCCACAAACACAAACTGACAAAAGTCTCCTGAGAAACAAAAAGTATCCCATAGAATGGACACAAGCGCACGTCAGAAACCACAAAAGACCGATGGTGAGTCAACCTACGATCGACACGCATTCAACTATCATTCATTCTTTGTGTCACTGAGGGTGAGCGACCCAATTCTTACTTCGTCCGCACTTTCGCGACCCTTTGTGCTTTTCGGATATATCTTCCATTTCAATTTTCACCCGTGCTTGCATTATGATATTATTACACGAAAATCATAACAAAAAGGTCGGGATCCATCCGGCTTAGGTGCTGGTTGGTTGGGATTAAATATAATAAAAACAAAAAAAAATCAACGGTTGAGATTTAACAATTTTTTTATTATTATTATTTTTTTAACTACATCACCATTTTAACCTAAGCAAAACCAACGCTCTTGCAAAACCCATTTTCTTGTGCTGCCCCTTTGCCCGTTTCTCTCAATTGCTGGAACTCCATGTCAGTCCCTTGCTCAAATTGGGGAGGAGAGAACTGATTCATAAAATCTTTCAAGGGCATCTTCGCAAAGCTGCCCGAACCTGGAGATCTATCTACCCATTCTCAATTCATCAATTGCAGGGAGCCGCAATTCATGTCGTATTACCTTCAACCGGGTGAGACACCGAGTCATATAGCATTGAGCTCGAGTGAGGCCCAAGGGGATGATTCCCCGGAGGACTGTGACTTCTCTGATACTGTTTTGGGGTATATAACTCAGATTCTTATGGAAGAAGACATGGAGGATAAGACTTGCATGCTTCAAGATTCTTTGGAACTTCAAGCTGCTGAGAAATCCTTCTATGATTTGCTTGGGAAAAAGTATCCGCCTTCCCCTGTACATAGCACGGATTATATTGATGGAAATGGTGAGAGCCCAGATGATAATCACTATGTAAGTAATTATGCCAGTAGTAGTAATAGCAGTAGCTGTTTTGTTTATAATAACTTGATTCGAAATCAGAGAGATTATAGTTATACCCCGCAATTACAAAGTCTTCCTCTTTATACCATTTCTCAGTCATCTTATAGCTCTTCAAATAGTGTGATCAGCAGTTTGGATGGTTTAGTGGACTCTCCTAACAGTAGTCTTCAGGTCCCGGATACAAATAGCGACAATCAATCTGTTTGGCAATTCATGAAGGGGGTTGAGGAGGCTACTATGTTTCTTCCTCGTGGAAGTGAGTTGTTTTTTAATTTGGAAGCGAATGGGTTGTTATTTCGGGAACCAAAGGCAAGAATTAGTGAGGTGGCGGTCAAGGTGGAGAAAAAGGAAGAGGGGGAGTACTCACCTGCTGGGTCTAGGGGAAAGAGGCAGTCTTATGAGGAGGATGGAGATACAGAAGATGAGAGGAGGAGCAAGCAAGCTGCTGTATATATCGAATCCACTCTGCGGTCCAAGATGTTTGATACAGTGTTGCTTCTTACTAAGGACCAAGGTAGGGACCATGTGTCACAACTTCGTGAGGCCTTGCCGAATGAAATAAGCAAAACTGTACTGAAGAATGGGATAGGCAAAAATGTGTCACAGAATGGGAAATCAAAAGGATCTAATGGTGGAAGAGGACGTGGTAAGAAACAAAGTGGAAATAAGGAGGTGGTGGATTTAAGAACTCTCCTAATTCATTGTGCCCAAGCTGTTGCAGCTGATGATCAGAGGAATGCAAATGAATTGCTAAAGCAGATCAGGAAGCACTCTTCTCTTTTCGGTGATGGAAATCAGAGACTGGCATATTGTTTTGCTTATGGGCTTGAGGCACGCATGGCTGGTACTGGTAGCCAGATATATAAAGGCCTTGTTAGTAAAAGAACATCTGCTGCCGACATCTTGAAAGCCTACCATCTATACCTTGCTGCATGCCCGTTTAGGAAGTTGTCTAATTTTGCTTCAAACAGGACGATAATGAGTGCAGCAGCGAAGGCCACAAGGCTCCATGTCATAGACTTTGGTATTCTTTATGGTTTCCAATGGCCCACCTTTATTCAGAAGCTCTCATGGAGAGATGGTGGTCCTCCAAAGCTTCGCATTACAGGAATAGAATTTCCCCAACCGGGCTTTCGGCCAGCAGAGCGAGTTGAGGAAACAGGACGTCGCTTAGCAAATTATGCTGAGAGTTTCGGCGTGCCATTTGAGTACAACCCCATAGCAAAAAAATGGGAAACCATTCAACTTGAGGAACTTAAAATTGACGAAGACGAGTTCCTTGCTGTTAACTGTTTGTATCGAGGTAAGAACTTGCATGATGAATCTGTGTCAGTTAAGAGTTCAAGAGATATCGTCCTCAATTTGATAAGGAAGATCAATCCTGACATTTTCATCCATGGGATTGTTAACGGCGCCTTCAATGCCCCCTTCTTTGTTACCCGGTTCCGAGAGGCATTGTTTCACTATTCTGCACTGTTTGATATGCTCGAAACTCTTGTACCTCGTGAAGATCGGGAGAGGATGCTGATTGAGAAAGAGATGCTTGGCAGGGAGGCTTTGAATGTTATAGCTTGTGAAGGCTGGGAGAGAATGGAGAGGCCGGAGACATACAAACAGTGGCAAGTCCGAAACCTAAGAGCTGGGTTTGCCCAGCTGCCTATGGACCGGGACATTGTGAAGAAAGCAATGAGTAAGGTGAGGTCGAGCTACCACAAGGATTTTGTAATTGATGAAGATAGCCGGTGGCTGTTGCAAGGATGGAAGGGGCGGATCATCTATGCCCTTTCTTGTTGGAAACCTGCTTAGTCAACTTGTCAGGGGTCCTCTCATCTCCTTGGCATTTCATTAGCAATGATTGAGGACCCAAGCTAATGCTTCCCCTTGTTTCTACTTTTGTTTAATCAATCTCTTATGCTGTTGCTCTCATCTGTGGTTATTTCATTAGCAATGATTGAGGACCCAAGCTAATGCTTCCCCTTGTTTCTACTTTTGTTTAATCAATCTCTTATGCAGTTGCTCTCATCTGTGTTTAATCTGCTTCTTACTTTATAATTGGCTCAGTTGATAATCTGGCAGTTAAATGTGGTCATTCCTGAGAGAAGGCTGTCGGGTAAAGCAGGGTTATGCAGTTCACTAGTATAGAAGACTGGCATATTTAAATTGTAACACGTTCTCACCAGAAATACTAGCTAGTTAATGCTTTTTGGAGTTTTTTTTTTTTTTTAGTTTGAAGAAAGTGTTCTGATGCTTAGGTTGTTTAGTCTCTTCCATTGGGTCTTCAGTGTTTTCATATGCATGCAGTCAATTTCATGTTAATATGTAAAGGAGCAAACAAGTGCAACAGAGATTTAACTGAAACACTAGCTTCTTTTCCCCTCTTTCGTTAGCAACTTTGTTAAGTTGGAAGACTTATTTATTAGTGCAATTATGAGCTCCTCTCCACTTTGTAAGCAGAATGTAATAGATCTTTCTCTTTCTCCATAGGCCGATGTGCACAACATTTGCCTTGTGCTTCAAGCCATTGCAATATGTTATCTTGTTTTTCTCCTGAACAATCTTAATATTCACATAACTCGAAGAGGTTGAAGCCAAAATGTACATGAAACAATCCTTGGTACCGAGGATGGAACCGTAATTTTTTTTAATTTGGAGGCCGATCAATGAGATAGAAAAATGTTATTTTAAGCTTTAATATTTATTTTCGAAAAATAATGCTAAAATTCATAGACCACAACCACACAGGCAAAGCTCGAAGAGACAAAAGTCATGTTGGTTGGTTGGTTCTAAAAATTAAATCTGTTGGCAAGAAGTTTATTCGGTTGAAGTTCTTATTTTTAGTAGTTAATTTGCTTGTTTTGATTTTGACAAAAGTTTCCTCATAAGGAAAAATTGTGGGTTAATCCTACAAATTTACTTGATTTTGATGAAACTAACAAACCATTTATCTATTAACTTTTAGTGTTATAACATGCTTGAGGTTTTATTTGTTGAATTTTAGACTTGTCTAATTGTTTTTTGTTTTTTGTTTTTCTAATATTTTTTAAGTTGTCTAATTGTTCTTATTTGGTGCAAGCTGGGGTCTATGTCAACTTCTCCGACCTCAACCGGGGGAGGGGGGGACTACTTATTTTTACCTTTTTGTCCCAATTATTCGTGTTGTGGGGGACATAAAGGTTTTGCACTTTTGGTCTTTTGCGTATTATGTTTTTCTGTTTGTTTTTTATTTATTTTTTTATTCTAATAAGTTGTTTTCACTTTGTCTGTGTCATTAAGATGACCCAAAGAAAACGAATATTTTATCTAGAGCTCTCGCTTTCGAGTATTCAATGGGGACAAAATTTAGTTATAAACTGGTTTATACTTATTTTATACCTATTCAAAAGAAATACTTAGTATTTTTTTTTTTAAAAAAAAATAAAAATAAAAAAGGTACAAGAAGAATTAAAAAAAAAAAAAAAAGAGTCATTCGTTGATCATGACTATGCCATTGTTGTTTTTGTTCTTGTCGCTCTAATCACAAGCATGCCTTTGTTGATTTTTTATTTTTTTAATTAAGGATGGATGAAATGTGCCAACTTAGTAGAGATGTACTCATGATAAATGTCAAAATGCAAATAAGCGAACTCAGAAATTTTGGCTCTAATACCATATTAAACCACAATTTTTCTCAAAAGTTATGAGTTTGATCCATTTTTCTCAAAGGGCCGTCAACGTGCTTGGCGTTCGTGGTCTTCGGTGGCCTATCGGAAGAGGAAAGAGAGAGAGAGAGAGAGAGAGAGAGAAAGCTTTGTCTAAAATGTGGGAAGGGAGAAAGTTAGAAAGAGAGAGGGGCTCGTTTTCTCCAAAAACATTTAATTAATTTTTTTTTTCAAGGGTCGAGGCGAACGCTAAGACTACCAGTGCTTGCCGTATAGTAGTAATAAGTAAAACAATGACTGGATAATATGATTGTAATCAGCCCATCTCAACTATGGGTTTAGAATTCTATTTATAGAATAATTACAAACAAACTGAGCCAAAATATATGGCTTGTTACACGAGAATAATAATACAATGATTTGTTTAGATGTTATCTAAAACTTGAATAACAAACATTTGAATTTGAATTATCAAATATCTTATCTCCAAGAGATTTTGGATTAAGTTGTTGTGAAGCTTTCTTTATGTCTAATACACTCCCGCAATTTCAACTTTTTTGGACAAACGTTGAGATTGAGAGTAAGATGCTGAAAACGTGTTGACACAAGTGGCTTGGTGAGAATATCGACTATTTGATCTTTGCTGGACAAGAATTTAACAACCAATGTTTTTGTAGCAACTTTATCATGTACGAAATGATAGTCAATGGCAATATGTTTCGTTCTTGCATGAAACAATGGATTCGCCATCAAATACATTGCACCAATATTATCATATAATAAAATAGGAGGTGTCGACAAAAATACTCCTAGCTCATAGAGGAGGGATTGAATCTAGGTAAGCTCAGCAGCATCATTAGCAATGGCCTTGTATTCTGATTTCGTGCTTGATTGCGAGACTGTAGGTTGTTTCTTGGAGCACCAAGAAATTAGATTTTGTCCAAAAAAAACACGATATCCAGAAGTAGATTTACGATCATCCGGGCACCCAGTCCAATCTGCATCTGTATATGCTGTAAGTTAAGAGGATGAGCTTCTTCGAATGACTATTCCATGTGTTATTGAATGCTTCAAATAGCATAGGATACGCTTTACTGTCGACCAATGTGTGTCATGTGGATTATGCATAAATTGAGAAACTTTATTCACTGCAAAAGAAATATCTGGACGTGTAATAGCTAGGTATTGCAAAGCACCTACAGTACTACGATATGGAGTAGGATCAGTGAGAGATACACCTGAATATTTACTTAATGGAGAAGAAGCAGCCATCGGAGATGTAATTGGCTTGGATAAATCCATGTTTGTCCTCTGCAGAATATCTGATATATATCTTTGATGAGATAAATGAATACCATCTGCTATTTGAGTGACTTCAATTCCTAGAAAATAATTTAAATTCCCAAGTTCCTTTATTGGAAAATCCTCAGAGAGCACCTTAATCAGTCGATCTATTGACGTAGAGTCAGAACCTATAAGAATTATATCGTCTACATAGACCAATGCAAATAAAGTAATGCCAAAGGATTTATATATGAACAAAGATGAATCAGATTTTGAACTAAAAAATCCCAAATCAACCAGCCTTGTACTAAGTCTGGAAAACCAAGCTCGTGATGCTTGTTTTAGGCCATAAATTGCCTTTTTGAGCTCACATACTGTAGTTGGAAATTGTGGATGAACAAAACCCGGTGGTTGTGACATGTAGACTGTTTCACTTAAGTTTCCATGGAGGAAAGCATTACTTACATCAATCTGTTTCATCACCCATCCTACAGACACAACCAAAGATGAAACAACATGTATTGTGATAGGTTTAATGACAGGGCTGTAAGTTTCATCAAAATCAACTTCAGGTTGTTGATGATATCCTTTGGCTACCAATCGCGCTTGATATTTGTCAATACTACCATAAGCTTTTCTTTTAATTCGAAACATCCATTTGGAGCTTACAATATTCATTGAAGGAATATATGATACCAATCTGTTTGTAAGTAATGCTTTCCATGGAGGAAAGCATTACTTACATCAATCTGTTTCATCACCCATCCTATAGACACAGCCAAAGATGAAACAACATGTATTGTGATAAGTTTAATGATAGGGCTGTAAGTTTCATCAAAATCAACTTCAGGTTGTTGATGATATCCTTTGGCTACCAATCACGTTTTATAACTGTCAATACTACCATAAGCTTTTCTTTTAATTCGAAACACCCATTTGGAGCTTACAATATTCATTGAAGGAGTAGATGATATCAATTTCCAAGTATCATTCTGGATTAGAGCATTGAACTTAGTGGTCATTGCATCTCGCCATACTGCATCTTTCATAGCTGAGGTAAAACAGGTGGGTTCAATGGTTATGGTTGTGAGAGATATTGTCATGGCATGAGGTAGTGGATATTTAATGGTTCCATCCGTTGGGATTTTTGGGTTGGAAATGTGATTTTGTGATTTGGTGATCATGGCATGGGTCCGTAAAGGTAGGGATGGCATAGATTGCTGCTGGGTGGTAGCCGTAGCTTGTGCTAAGGTGTTATCTTGCTGCAGGCTTTGGTTGGAGGTCTCGGCATTGTGGGAAAGTTGAGGGGGACCACGTCCTCTCCCTCTACCACATCCTCTTCTTCCAGAGGAGTAATTGTTGGAGGAAAAATTCCTTTGTTGCTTGGAAAAATTGTTGGAAAATCCTTGACGTTGGGCTACATTGATTGATGAAACAGCCAAGTCAGTGGCCGTGTGGTGTTGCTCCAAATGTTGCTCATATGTGAGCAAGTGGGCATAGAGATCTTCTAAAGCAATGAGCTCAATCCGAGTGGTAATAGATGTTATCAAGGAGTCATATTCTACAGAAAGTCCTCCAAGAATATGTAACGTGAGCTCCAATTCTTTCATAGGTTCATCAGTGGCAGCCAAAGTGTGAGATAAATTTTGGGTCTTTTGAAAATAATTAGAAATGGAGAGACTTTTCTTCTTCATATTTGTTATTTGATAGTGAATTTGTAACATACAGGCTTTGGATTCGGAGGCAAATATCTTCTCTAGCAACACCCAAACTTCACGTGAAGTCTTAATGCTATAAACATGTGGCAAAATAGCTTCTACCAGCGTAGAAACAATAGCACTGAGAATGAGCTTGTCCTGTTGGTACCACAATTTATATGCCAGATTGGGTATGGACACTGAAGGAGATGATGTAGTGGCTACAGAATTAATGAATTTTGATGGACATGAAACATCACTAGTGACATGACCAAATAAATCATTTCCCTCAAGATAAGGGACAATTTGGGTGCGCCAAACCATTTGATTATCACGAGCAAGTTTAACTAAATTGGAAGGATGGAAAGACATAGGGACCGAGGAGGAAGATGAAGAAGCCATGGATTTAAACATTAGTCGTATTTAGCTCTGATACCATAATAAGTAAAACAATGACTGGATAATATGATTGTAATCAGCCCATCTCAACTATGGGTTTAGAATTCTATTCATAGAATAATTATAAACAAACTGAGCCAAAATATATGGCTTGTCACACCAGAATAATAATACAATGATTTGTTTAAATGTTATCTAAAACTTGAATAACAAACATTTGAATTTGAATCTTCAGAAACATTTGAATTTAAATCATCCGATATCTTATCTCCAAGAGATTCTGGATTGAGTTGTTGTGAAGCTTCTTTATGTCTAATAAATAGAATTCCGTTATTTGCCCTCATTTCAATTAAATATTCTACGTGTTGGACTTCATTTATTAAAAGAGAATTTAAGCACACATGTGAGGAGAGTGCTAGAGTATAGATTAAAATTACATCTTCTTATCCGCTTAAACTTTTAAAACAAATAACAAATAATATATATATATATATATATATATTGCCCACTATCACCTTATCACAAGTATGTAAATTCTTGATTCGATGAGCCAAAAAGTTTGAAGATGTGGCTGCAACTCATACAAGATGACATCAGCTGAGAGCATGAGATTAAGGGAGACCATGATATAAGTAAGTCAATTATTTTAAGAAAATAAGTTTATTACATAACAAGAAAGTTGAGGAAGAAGAGCACATTTTGACAGGCTCGTTTTCTTTCAAACTTAATATTCTTAATAAAAAAATAAAGCTTATTCAACATAACTCATACTCCACATACAATTCTTTTACAATTTTTTCACAATTTACCGACACATATTAACATATAATTGGAAGTATTTAAAAAAAAAAGGGAAAAATGAAAAATTAGTCTTTGTGGTTTACCTGATTTACAATTAACTCCTTATGGTATCAAAATGAATTTAAAGGTCCCCAAAGTATGCCAAAAAAATAATTTAGTCCCTACAGTCAAATTCTCTCCACTAATTTAATAGATTCAGTTAGTGTGACATTTACTTAAATATGACAAGTATCACAATTGTATTAATTTTAACGTTTCATGTTATCATAATCTGTTAAGTCAGTGAACAGAATTTGACCATATGGACTAAATTATTTTTTTGGCATACCTGAGGGACCTTTGAATTCATTTTGATAATACAATGAGTTAATTGCAAATCAAGTAAACCACAAGGACTACTTTTGCATTTTTTCCTAAAAAGAAAATATAACATCATCCAATCATATATTGACACATGTTAAAAAAATATAAAAGAAGTATAAAAAGGAATGGCAAGTTATCCTATTTTTAACAATTTTAAAAATAAATGTTTGTGTTCATTCTCCTACATATTTATTGTCAATCTCAGTATAAGTACTAGTAGCAGCTTCCCAATCATTTTTTCTTAATTTAGGAAATAAAACTACTTTTTAATTCTCTGTAAAAAAAAAAAAAAATACTTCACAATATATTCCCTTATTTTTTCTATATGAATTAAATAT
>NC_081549.1:19320231-19322925 GCF_901000735.1 Corylus avellana
AAGCAAACGCACATCTTTCCATGTAATTTCAAAAGAAGACAAATCAAACCCACTGCCAAATGCACCTCTCCTCTTCCAATCATCTGCCAAATACACTGCCCCTACCCGTCATTCCAATTCCAGTTTCCCAAATTTCCAACGCCATCTGTGCTTGAAGATCAAAACCATGACACAACTGGCAGTTGAATATTTCACCACTATCTTCAGTATCGTCTTCATTAGCAGCGTTAGATTTTTAGCTCCTCCCAAATTTTTCCACATCAGATCAATGATCTCCACTTCGACAAATTCTGAAATTCTCAACGCCAGATGTGCCCTCTGCAACTCCATGGATTCGATTGCTGGAATCATGGCAAATGCATCATTGTTGTGAGCGTCATGACGACTGAGATGATCGAAGCTTTCTTCTATTTGCTCGTCGACACCCTTTAATGTGTCAAGCACCTTTTGGTTTGGTTTAGGAATTTCATCGATCATTTGGTGGTTCACACTAATTTCAACATTCTTGGAGATTACTGGTGGATTCTTGAAGTTCATGGATTCGATCTCCGCGGGAAGTCCTAAACCTTCTTCCATGGTCACTAGAGTCCCGGAAACCATTTCTGCCTTGATACACTCACCTATTTGCCTATTGTGTAGTGCAAATACCTCTACTGAATGCACCAATTCTTGAAATGCTTGTTGCATCTGCCACTCTTGAGAAAATCCTGCTTGAAGAGCATCCAAGAACTCTTCCCAACCACTACTAGATTGCCCTACATTCTTGAACCAAAGTAATGCTTCGCCTTTCATATGAAATGAGGCTAGGTACACTTTTGCATATGTAGGTGATCGGTGAAAGTTGAAGACTTGGTTTGCTATGTGTATCCAGGCGGAAGCCTAGTATCCATCAAAATCAGGAAGCTCTTGATGCAACCTATGATTTGCGTCACGTAACCTTTGATCCGCTTCTTGTTCTTCTTGCAATTCCTTTCGAAACTGGTACAACAACTCTCTAACAAACGACTCCCAATCATAAAATAATCCACTATGAACTGTATTGTAAAACCAATATTGTGCTTCCTCCTTCATATGAAATTCAGCAACGTGAATTTGGTCTCGAATTGGAATTTGGTGATATTCGAAGAACTTGTGTGCCATAAAAAGCCAGGCATTAGGATTTTTACCTGTAAAACTTGGAAATCTCATTCTGCTAATACTCATTGCTTTCTTTTCTTGCTGTCTTGCTTCTTGTTTTCTGTTTCTGATATGCAATGTCGTCAAGAAATTGTTGTTCCTTCCGTCATGGCAACTTTTGAAAGCTCTCCAAGAAAGTGCTTTGATACCACTTGTAACACACCTGTTATTGATTTGATAATTTTTGTATGGATTAAGGATGGATGATTGAATGATTTGTAAAACAATGGATTGAAAATGGAATTGAACGGAACGAATTATAGATAATGATCAATTTGAGTTTGATTGGATTTCTCTTACAAGACTAAGGTTAAACTATTAAGAACTACTAACTATCAAGAACTACAACTACAGGTTCCACAATAAAAGATATTCGATAATAAACTTTTACTGACTTTTGATTTATATACCATTTGTCAAGCTCAAGCTGTTAAGCCCACTTGATTCTAGCTGGGAAGCCCAACTGACTAACAACTGTCTAGCCCAATTGACTCACAACTCCAGCTCCAACTGACTAACAACTATCCAGCCAAACTTATAGTCCAGCTCACCATATCTATCCGCCAAACTTATAATCTAGCTCACCATATCTGTTACAATACTCACCCCTTTAAGAGCACCTTGCCCACAAGGTGCTTTTGATTCCAGTTTCAAAAAGAATTGCAAGAAGAACAAGAAGCGGATCAAAGGTTATGTGAAGCGGGAAGCTCTTGATGCAACCTATGATCTGCATGAAGAACTAAATCTAGTTCTAGATTTAAAACAAAACCATCAAAACGGAAACCGAAAGAGACTATAGAGAAAACACCGAGCACTACTATCACGGGAGGAAAGAGGGAGAGGAATAGGGAAGGGGGAGGAGGAAAAAGGGTGAAGTATTTTTTTTCTCTTGGCAGCTATATATGTAAAATATTTAATTTGAGTAAAAATGCATTATAAATATAAGGTTGGAATTCATAAATTCTACTTTAATTGTTTAAAAAATTAAAATGACAATTTTACCCATCTAAAAAACAATAATAAAATATATACATCTTATTCCCTATACTAGTGGACACAATTCTTAGCAATTTTGTTATTATGCTAATGATTAGAATATCAAATATAAGAAAATTTCTATAAGAAACACTTGTACGGACAATAATAGTGCAATTGGGACAATAATACCAATGTGGGTGGTGGCTGGAGCCCCACAAAAGGCTCCGAGAAACAAAAGGTAGCCCATAGAATGGACACAAACGCAAGTCAGAAACCACAAAAGACCGATGATGAGTCAACCTACGATCGACACACATTCAATAATTTCAATATGTGCGAAGCACTACAACTATCATTCATTCTTTGTGTCGCTGTGGGTGAGTGACCCAATTCTTACTTCGTCCGCACTTTCGCATTATGATATTACGAGCTTGAAACCCGTGCAATGCACGGATTGTTTTTAAAAATGACAGAAAGAAAAAATAAATAATAATAATAATAATTAGTAGATACATAAATAATAGAAAAAAAAAAAAAAAA